>NW_008679589.1:5958-8637 GCF_000695815.1 Acanthisitta chloris | reverse complement strand
TTTGACTACACTGACCCTTCAGCAGCATTGCCTAACACATATATTCCTGTCCCTAGTACATCAGTAATGGTTCAGTGCTGTCATCTGAAGAAAGGTACCAGAGCTCTGAAAAAGATTTTTAACAGAAAAGCCTGATTATATCTGGATTTGAATGTCTGTTCTTCTCAGTGAAATGCTGAATTTGTTAGGAGAAAATCATGTCAAATGATGGGCAGAAATATCAGTATGTACTCATGCAGTTGACCTAGAATAGCAAAACATACAAACAATAATTGTAACTGTAACTATCACACAGAGCAGATTAGCAGCTGAAATGAAAAGCATATGAGAATCCTGACAACAGTGGTAGAGAAGATATCCAAGGAGGTTTTCAGAATCCCATTTTATGCTGCGACTTGCAAGAAGTATGAACACATAGATAAAAAGCTGGCATGTTTCCTCCAACCTGACCAGGTCTAATGGAATTCTGGCTATCAATAAAACAAAAGGGTGATTGAATTTTGACACTCTTCTTGTGAGAGTGAATAATAAAACAGAAAACCTGCATCACTGACCATGTTCCGAGACAAATTTCTCCTGTGTTTTATATTAAATTAATACTTGATGTAATTACATTTAAAAACTGGAGATATACACTATCATTTGGTAATAATAATTTCATTTCAATTTGATTAGATGTGCTTCAGTTTATTGTCATATTCATTAATTACTTTCACTGCAATGGGAGTGTAATGCTAGTCTGGTTTTGTTTGGATTAATTTCCCACAGTCGAACAACCTGGGAAGAAGTGCTCTTTCTGGGTTTTATAGCCATGTATCTTGAAGAAATCTAGTTCTGAATCAAAAGTGTGAACTTGAGATTACTGATCCCGTTGTAAATGAAGTTCCAACACAAAAATGAAGTTCCAACAAAGTGCCAGGCTGATGGTACTTACCATTATTTATCAGGATTCACGAATTGATTTTCTGGCCTTACATATCTTTAAAAAGCAGTTGGGCTTTTTAAATTCCATAATTTTGCATAAGCTAATGAGTAAGACTGAGATTTAGAGCCTCCCAGCAAACATTCCTGCCATGATCCAATTCTCAAAAGAGCACATTGACAATATGAACTCCCCTCAATTTTGTTTTTCTGCTCTACATTGTTTGTGAAAATCCTCAAGACTCCCAGGAGCATTCTTTTCCTATATTTCTGTATTCACATGAAGATCCTCACCCTTCAGCAATTCTTTTGCAACTGAAGCTAACACGACTTTCATTTGTAAGTACATGGGGAGTATGTATCTGCATCACAAATTATGCTAGTGATTTTTTAAAGTCAAAATGTGATTAAAACTGATTATAGGATAACCTTATCTCATCCTTTCAAGAGCTTCTGCTTAAATTTGTCTGGATTCAGGGTACAGACTGACATAAAAATGAAGTTAAATATTGTAGGTGGACCCAGACCCATCTACAAAACCAGACAAGAACCTAGGGCTACTCATACTAAGTACTGCATGTATAGACTTCAAGGAGCATCTTAAAGTGAACTTTGTGTACTTCACTATATTAAGATATAAAATGCTCAACTCAAAACCTTTGAGGAAACAGTGCTTTCCCATTATGAACTAGCTGTGATCTTACCAGATGGTCACTCTGAAGGACTCTCAAAACAAGAGCCACCACTTATATGTTTGCCAAAAAAACTAAACATCAAACCATTCTTGCGAATTCTTTCTCAAACAGGAATTAATCCTGAGTTTGCAAAAAAAGACTTTAAATTTTATGGTCATTATTTTAAGAGCAAATGGCTGGTAAGAAAGTTTTAGAAAAAAAAGCCTAAATACAAAACAGTATAAAAATGTCTATTGATAATGTATATTTTAATTCCAAATTGACTTTAGTGTAATCTGATCTTTACAGAGAAGAGCAGCATAGGGCTTTTATTTCTTTTATTACAAAGCAGCAGCTACATTTTTACAGGTATGTGCGTTTACTCAACCACCAACTGCCACAAGGTGTCCTCTCTCAGTAACTGTTCTCTAACAGAGCCACGGAATAGTGCTCCCCTTTCAAACGGATTTTAGCCATTAAATTACAATCTCAATCTCTGAATTTTAGCTACTCTTCTCCTCTGTTATGCTCATTTAATTCTACTACATAGGTGCTTGAATGTCATTTGAAAAAATGCTTAGATATCTAAACGTCTGGAAATACTTTCATTGTCAATGTTACCATTGTATGGTAGTGTGGAATTTTTTTTCCTGAATAAAAAATGTACAGCTGCAGCTATGGAGATTCTGTGATGTTTGCAATTTTAAACAATGACATCTAACACCTTGTTAATAAAGGGATCACCAGAACTTCAGATCTGCCATAATTGGTTTTTTCAGAAGCCATCACTAAATCAGTGATATGTTGTCTCTATTGGGAAGATTTGCTACTGAGCCAGGAAAGCCAGTACTCTTTCATGTCTCTCTTTGTTGTTGTTTCAGTGTTTATATAAACCCAAACTGCAAAGTCTGACACCCTTTTTGAACACTTCAGATCCTACTCTCTCCCAGACCTCTAGGGATCTCACCTAGTGAGCTTTGTTTGGGACTCTTTCACGTAAAATTATATCCTACCAAATAAATTCAGTCATTACACAGAATGGATCAAGTATGCTAGGAAGGTTCTTTACAAACCAACATTTAGT
>NW_008679589.1:0-5943 GCF_000695815.1 Acanthisitta chloris | reverse complement strand
AGAAATAAAAGAAAAATCTGTAGGGCTTTTAATGAAGGCAAAGAAGAATTCATTCAAATTCTTAATCTAGCATTAATCTGTTCCAAGTGGTATCTAAGAGGTGAGAGTGGGAAAGAAGGGATCAAATGTCTTCAAGAACATACATTAATGAGAAAAATTATGCATGCCTAGGTAGGCCTACTAACATCAAGACTAATATATTTTTTTAATGTATGTCTTGCTATTTAGATGTAGATAGTCTACAGAGCCAGTTCTTTAAAAGAGGTTCGTGTCCTGTAAAATCAGATAAGGATCTTTGCTGCTCTGCTTTGCTTTGCAAGTTTGTTCTGTGTAGCCAACATCAAGCAGTGTCTCATTCTGTTGGCTTGTGAGTAACAGGTTGAAATATTAACATGTGGAAAAGTCAAACCTTCAAGACAAAATTAAGCATCTTGAGAGCTTCGCCTCGTGTCACTTTCTCAGTTATTCTGTATCTTATGAACCAGTGTCACTCTGACAAACATTTTATGTTGCTGCTTATGTCTGTATCTTGAAAATTTCAGTGATGTTTGAACAGTAATACACAATGATCAAATAGACATCTGTCAAACCCAAACATACCAGAAGCAATGATTTCCTGTGGCTGGTTTGGGACAGGTTGATTGATCAGATATTCTCTTTTGCTGTGACCTCCTGTAGAACTCACAAGCAGAGTGTTTGCAGGCTACATCTGCTTATTCATCCTCAGCCAAATCCAGATCTCTTAAAATACAGAACAGTCCTACATGCCTAACAGAGAAAACCAGCATGGTAATGCAGATCCTGGGAAGAAAAATGGACATATTTTTCTAGTAACAGTATTCACAAATAAACTGCAAAAGTAATTTCAACACTTGAGCCAGTATTCTATTGTTAAGTATCAAGCGCAGGATTTTCAGTTCCTCCTCGCAGGCAAAGCTTTTAAAATCTTATCTGACATATCTCATTGTGTCTTTCATTTTTCTCCTTGCTGGTATTGTTGCAGATATGAATCATAAAGCGTATTTGCATACTATTGAGGGGGTTTGTTTTGTTTTGTTTTTTTCCATGCAAGATGGAAGAAAATGCTCTAATTCTAAAAAATGTAAATATTAAAAATGTGACTCACTAAAGCTATGACTCACTGAAGCTCTTAAGCACTTCAAAATGGGCTAGTACCCTTAGTGAGGCTGTCATTCAACCATTCATTTAAGCATACCTCTAATTTTGCCCATGGCCCCATTGAACCCAACTCTTTCTTGAAGACAGCAATGGAATTCTGCACCTTGCTGGATCATAACCCAAAAGAGATTCATTTCAATATACAAGGGCAGTCATTAGAAAGGGTCTAGTTTAAACCACTTACAACTAAGCACGTTAATATATTTACAGCTCTTCTTTACTTCTTGAACATAGAGACAAAGGATCGTCAAGATACAGACTCCAGCATACAGGAGCCCAGAACATTAGTTTACTTGCCCAAAGTCATGCTTAAATATAGTGGCAGAAACAGGAGAAAAATCCATTTTCTCAGTATCTGTTAAGTATACCATCTCCTTTTCTGTTTTTCTTCCCTTCCACTTCTCTCCTGTAACTCCCTCCCACCCCTTTCTCCTGCAAAAAGATTAAATGAAAAATATACAGAAAGGTCAAGGACAGAGAGTCCTGATACTTAGAAGAGGCTTACAGTTAAGTATTGACAAGTTTAGTCAGGAGTCATCCAACTATCCTCTCTTTCTTAAAAAAGAAAAAGATATAGCATTCACTAACAAATACATGCTATGGTCTCAGTATATCCCATCAGTAACAGGCTATTAAAACAGCAGTGTATAATATACTATCCTTTGTCTCCCTAAATGCTTGTTTCACATCTATCAAACCATTCAGTTTTACTTTCTATATCATATCATACTTAGTATTCCTGTAAAAAATAATTCATTGCTAATTTTATGTGCTAATATGGCACAGTCAATAGCAAAATACATTTTCTGTATAATTTATTTCTTTTGGAGTTCTGTTTGCCTCCATTTCTTTTACTGTCCCTCTACTCACAGGCTTTGCACTCAGAGCATCATGACTGCTGCATTTACAGTGTTGCTCTCTAAATGACTTACTTTTCTTTTTTTTGTCATTCTCTTATTGATCAGAAGACAACAGAGCTGACACTTTAATTCAGCACTACTCAGTCTATCTTCTGCGATTCCTTAAAGTGCACTGAAATTCCAGAATATCCTACTCTAGAATAAAACAATCCCCATAACATGTAAATTTGGCTCTAAAAATATCCAACTTTTTTGTCTCAGGTTTTTAATGTATCTGAAAACAGGAAGGGGGAAGAAAGGAAACATCAGTTTAAAAAAACCCCACACTTTCAAATCAATATTATTATTTAGCCATACCACAAAAGAAATTTAAGGGAGAGTTTTGAATGATACAAGGATCAGTTGCTCACATTCTCAACAAGTGAACTTCCCAATTCCTCTAGCCACAAAATCTTATTGATAAAACCACCCTCTTAATCAGGCAAGGATCTGGCACAGAAAAGAAAATAAATAAAGAGAAAGTATTAGCAAACTGAGCACCTTTTGTCAGGGTTGAAAAAATCTTTGCATGATCCTAGTAGCCTCAAACTCTGCAATCATCAGGCAATAACCTCCTGTGACACAGAAGCATCCAGAAACTTAAGAGTGGGGAATGGCTGCTCATATATGACAAATGAAGTCTTAATCCACAATTATGAAAATCACAATTTCTTTTAATGCTGAATGAAATCCTCTGCCCAGAACTTAGTCTAATAAAGGAAAAGCAAGTTATCTCCAAATGTACATATGTAAAATTTTACAGTACTGCTCCTTCAGACTTCCAATATATAACTTAGTATAATATGTAACTTGTAGAGTCTCAGTAAAATATATTAAAATGCCTATAATACAAATGCATGTGACATCAATAAAGTCATGATACATCAGTGGTTGGATGTTTTCTCTTTATTAAGCTGTGCATTTGATTACAAACCTACTCAAATTTACTGCATTTGATGCCTTTGCAATGTTTGATTTGTTTAAATGAGAATTTTCTCCCAATATCAGGTATTATTTCATGTCCTGTTGTGCAGAACTTTACATAATTCCTCCCACAATTTAGTGAGTCTAGTTAAGGCATTTATTAACACTTGTTAAGAAGGGAATTCCAATACTGTGGAATTACCATGTTTTTTCTTGAGAACCAGAGATTCCAATTATAAAACTTTCTCTATCCCTGGAGCAACAGGACTGAAACATTGCCCTGGAGAGCTCAGTCTGGAATTTTTAATTCTGCAGGGACACAATGTCTTTATTCTTCCTTTAAGCATTCAGACTGACTAATAAAAATAGAATCTGGGCTATCACCTGCCCCTGACAACAGAGGTTGGTTCTTCATTTTATATCTAGCTTTCAGATTGCTACTGTCACACTGAATGAATCTGCAGTGCTTATTGCAGTTTCACTAACACTTATCATGGATTGTCTACAGTAAGTACCTGATTATGTCTAATTTTCTCTAAACAGAAGGTGTTTCCTGAGAAAACGATAGTAATGTAGACAATACTCTTTCATATGCTTACATTTTTTTAGGAGATTTCAAAGACTAAAAGGACTATCAAGGGCATTCTAATTAACCCCGAAAGCATGAAAATGGGACGTGAAACACTTTTTGCTGCTTGTGAAAACAGGATGTAATCAGATTTGTTTTTAAAAAAACCAAACCATGGACGTCCTTTGAGAATGTCTGCTCTGCCTTAGCATGTGCATTTGTTGAAAATTATTACTGGTGTCACTAGACTGTCTTGTCTGAAGAAATGCTCTCTTCTGCATTGTTTTGTTTACAAATGTTGTCAGTGGAGTGCGTAGATGTTTGAACAATACTCTAGACTTACTGAATATTAAATTGCTCACTCACTGGAGAAAATGGGAGCAACTATGCCAAGTCATTAAAGCGTGTTGGTTTCAAGTAAGTTTAAGAACACAGGGCAATACTGTGTTTTTCATGAAGACCTCAATGTGATCAATAAATAATAAGATATTAAATCTTAAATTCACTCTAAGGTATATAGTACCTGTTTTAAAAAATGAATGAATCAAGCACAGAATTGTGGCACAGTGGAAATAAATTTTGGGAGGAAAGATGATTTGTGCTGATGCACTGGACTGGCTCTTGAATGATCTTGGATCCACTCCCGTTTCTGGCCTCAACTTCATCTAGAGCCAATAAATAATAAGATATTAAATCTTAAATTCACTCTAAGGTATATAGTACCTGTTTTAAAAAATGAATGAATCAAGCACAGAATTGTGGCACAGTGGAAATAAATTTTGGGAGGAAAGATGATTTGTGCTGATGCACTGGACTGGCTCTTGAATGATCTTGGATCCACTCCCGTTTCTGGCCTCAACTTCATCTAGAGCCACATAGGCTTCTTTAGACAACACTGTCAATTCTGAAATTCAAATGAGTTTGTACATATTTCTATCCTGTCTGGAGTTACCATAGTTATAATATAAAATGATCAAGAGAGACAGGAAATGAGCAATGAAACTGAAAGCCCAAATTATTGAATCTCTTTCTAAAAAAGGAATATTAGAACTACCTCTTCTTCATTTAAAAATTATCTAAAATAACTCACAAGGAGATTGGGAAAGAGCATAGGAAGAAATCATAAAATTTTGACCACTGAATGGAAATGAAAGCAAATAATTGCTCAAAGGTCGAACTCAATGAAAAAAAGGTAGTCTTGTTATTTCGTTAAAAGTTTAAAAAGCCCCACTAGACCAGGTTGCTCAAGGCCTCATCCAGCCTGACTGCATTGTGGGAAGGAGTTACCAAAACATGATAGGGGTCAAGGAACTTACATGCTTTCAAACACTGCATAAATCATCCCAAATGTTGGAATGATACTCACATATGAACATATACATATCGTCTGTATACAAAATAAATGAATAATTAAAATATGTTAAGAAAACAGCCTAAGCTGTTTGTTTTGCTATTTAAAACAACAGGCTTACATGGTGCAATGAAATATTTATTCGCTGTGTTTTCCTTTTGCTGATCTATTTTTCTGGATTGATTACCTCTGAAAGCTTTCCTGACATGAGCTTTTGTATGCTGACAAAAGGGAGGTGAAGCGAAGCATCTTGATTAGCCACAATGCAGATAAGCTTCTAGGCAAGCTTTCCTGAACAGGAAGAACAGAGAGCATGTGGTGAGAAGAGTGCATCTATACTAAATTAGGTTTTATGGGGAAGGATAACCCACCCTCATGTTTTCATAGAAAAGATAATACAGCTGAGCTTTTAAGTTCTGGGTCGGTTCTTTTGAGAAATAGTAACAGAAAGAACGGTTAGGTTTGATTGTCAGGAAATCTGTAGTTATTCTAACAATTTATGTGCTACCTCATACTCAGTAGATTTCAACCAGGAGCCATGCTTTGAGCCATGCCTGGATCCCTAAGACCCCCTGACCTTAGCAAACTTAAATTATACTCAGCCACAATTACATCGGTGTATATGGTTTATTCATGCGTCCCTGAAAAAATGTACCTTTTTAACAAAACCACACAAAGAGTTTTATGACTATCTACTGAACTTAAAAGGCAAATGGACCTGTTGAACTACTTCTGTACATTACATTAACATTCTCCAAGGGACTATATTGTCGTTCCCATACATAAAGGACCTAGCTCAACTATCAAGTTCAACCTTCTCAAGTCTATGAATACCACTGCTTACACTGTGCATGAAGATGGAAAAAAATGTAGATATAACAGACACATTGTTAGGCTGTTTTAAATAGCACTAATCAGGTGCTTTCCTGTGTTTCCTTTCCAGTTGAACCAACTCAAGTTTTAGTAACTGCCCTGACACAGATTATAAATGGCTATGTGTTACTTAAGTATTTTATATATAT
>NW_008679588.1:0-233 GCF_000695815.1 Acanthisitta chloris | reverse complement strand
GAGGGCTCTGAGGAGCTGTGAGGGCTCCGCAAGGTGCTGTGAGGTGCTGTGAGAGCTTTGAGGAGCCGTAAGGGCTCCGCGAGGAGCCGTGAGGGCTCTGAGGAGCCGCGAGGGCTCTGTGAGGCGCCATGAGGTGTGGTGAAGGCTCTGAGGAGCTGTGAGGGCTTTGAGGTGCCGTGAGGGCTCTGCAAGGGGCCATGAGGTGCTGTGAGGTGCAGTGAGGGGCCGTGAGG
>NW_008679587.1:552-1118 GCF_000695815.1 Acanthisitta chloris | reverse complement strand
CCAAACCTAACCACACCCAAACCCAACTCAACCCAACACAAACGCAACCAAACCCAACTAAACCAAACCTAACCACACCCAAACCCAACTCAACCCAACACAAACGCAACCAAACCCAACTAAACCAAACCTAACCACACCCAAACCCAACTCAACCCAACACAAACGCAACCAAACCCAACTAAACCAAACCTAACCACACCCAAACCCAACTCAACCCAACACAAACGCAACCAAACCCAACTAAACCAAACCTAACCACACCCAAACCCAACTCAACCCAACACAAACGCAACCAAACCCAACTAAACCAAACCTAACCACACCCAAACCCAACCAAACCCAACACAAACTCAACTAAACCCAACCTAACCCAACACAAACCCAACCAAATTCAACCACACCCAACTAAACCAAACCTAAACCAACCCAATCCCAACCAAACTCAACCAAACCCAACACAAACTCAACCAAACCCAACTAAACCAAACCTAACCAAACCCAAACCCAACTAAACCAAACCTAACCCAACCCAAACCCAACCAAACCGAACACCAAAATTACAG
>NW_008679587.1:0-341 GCF_000695815.1 Acanthisitta chloris | reverse complement strand
GTGCCCCCTCAGGTGACCAACCCCCCCCGGTGCCCTCACCTTCAGGCAGGTACATGTAGACCAGCAGGTTGCGGTCGCGGTCGGACACTGTGGGGAAAGGGTTGGGCATCAGGTTAGGAGCATCGGAGTTTGAGCCAAGTCAACTCAAACCCAACCAAACCCAACTAAACCAAACCTAACCACACCCAAACCCAACCAAACCCAACACAAACTCAACCAAACCCAACCAAACTCAACCAAACCCAACACAAACTCAACCAAACCCAAGTGAACTCACCAAAACCCAACTAAAGCCAACCAAACCCAACCCAAACTCACCCAAAGCCCCCGACCCCACTCCC
>NW_008679586.1:0-77620 GCF_000695815.1 Acanthisitta chloris | reverse complement strand
TCCTTATGATCAAAAGGTTTATTTTTTTCAGCTGGGTTTATCATTGAGAGCCATGCAGGAAGTCATGTTTGTTATAAAACTACACATGCAACTAGTGGGTTATAATGTGGTTTCAAAAATCTAAGAGAGAGAGAGGATGTAACTGCCCATCCCTTTGAACCATGATTATGTAAAACTATCTGAGATAGATAGTTGATCTGAAAACTAACTTTTTTTTCCCCAATAAGACCTCTTCTGACAAATATTGCTTGGAAATGGAATATAATTATTTTAATTTTTTTAAGAATAAAATTATCAGAACTCCTGAAAAGGCAAAGAGTAGTTACTTTTTTTTGCTTTCTAGAAAATTTTCTTTATTTTTTTGCTCCTGTGCTCCAATTGGAAAGAAACAAATATTTCTTGACAAACACCAGTCCTACCATATGATTCACGAGGTTAATTGTTAAGTCAGAGGTTAAGACTCCAGCTTCATGGCTCGTTGGTGTTCTTGGGGGCCTTTAACAGCATGAAGAAGTACCTTTACCCTTGAACACACAGTTAGCTGCTTTTAAATTACAATATTCTTTTCCTCTATAAAAAAAAAGGAGAGGTTGTAGAAGAGGGCTTTTAAAATTCATTTATATGTGGCTCTTAGGATAAAGAAGGTGTTTGAATAATTTTCAAATTGTTTCCCTATGTTTCAAATTGCCACAGAGCCCAGAAATAAAACCCCATTGTTTTCAGTTGTCCAGCCCTGAAGAACCAACAAAGTAAGTGTCAGCCAGGACATAGCTTAATATTGCTTGAGGTATTTTGGCCTCCTCACCCTTGCAGCTGATGGGGGAGAGATTGCTAATGAAATATGACTCTCTGTATTACAACTCTGCTTAAAAAAAAAAAAAAAGGCATGTGCAAGCTGTAAATAAACATCTGTGAGATCTGCCTAGGTGGTGGGAGTTGTGCTATTTTTAGTTTTAGGTTTTGCAAGGTGGATGTTGTAAACTTCTGGAGTGAAGCAAACTCATTTGTTTCTTTATTATAAAGTTGCATAAGAATATGCAAATGGAAACAGGTGTTTTAACTTTACAATATCATATAATGTCTGTATAGTTCAGGGAGAAGAAGCCACTCATTTTAATGGAGGAATTTGGGATAGTTTTGTATTTAAAGTGCAAGGCCACTGTTGCAATGAAAAGTCACTTTTATTTCAGAGTTTTGAGTTCAGATGCGCTTATGTTGTGGTCAGGCCGTTGCAACTAGTGGCTGACTCCTTGGGTATCAGAAGTTTTGTGTCGCTGTCACAGAATTAAAGAATATTTGAGGCTGGAAGATGCCTCTGGAGATCATGTAGTCCAGCCCTGTGCTTAGAGCAGGGTGCTCAGGACCATGCCACCCAGATTTTGAGTATCTCCAAGGATGGAGATTTCACACCCTCTGAGTGTCCTGTTTCACCAACCTCACAGCAAACAAGTTGGGTTTTTGCCTTATGTTTAGGTGGAATTTCTCAGATTTCAGTTTGTGCTCATTGCTTCTTGTCCTTTCTCTGGGCTCTCTTGAGAAGAGTTTGTGGCCTTTATTCCCTCCCTCAGGTTTTTATACACATTGGTGAGATCCTCTAGAGCTTTTTCTCCAGGCTGAACTCTCCTAGCTCTCTCAGCCTTTGCTGCTATCTCAGTTGCTCCAGACCCTTTGTTGTCTTCATGGCCTTTTGCTGCACTCCTTCCAGGATGTCCATGTCTCTCTTGTCCTGGGAAGCCAGAGCTGGGCACAGCACTCTGGGGTGCCTCACCAGTGCTGAGCAGAGGGCAGGGTGTCCCTGCTGCTCTCGGTGTCCTGACAGTCACAGACTGCCCTGGGAGTAACTGCAAGTTTGTTAATTAAAGCTGTGGCTAATGTTTTTGTAGTAGATTTTTTGCATGACAGATTCAGAATAGGGGAAGCAACCCTGGTTGCCTGCAATCCATCTGCCTTTAGAATTGATTTGTTTCAGTATGGTTTCATGCTTTTGCCATGTGGCTTTGAATCTTGCATACATCGTGAGAGTTGATTTTCCTCTGTGCTGGGCTTACTTTGGTGTGACTTCATTGGCTTGGGGAGAATTATTATCTTGATCTCCATTAGGGTGAGTGACAGCTCTCAGTAACAGACAGAGAAGTTGTACCATGCTGGTACCAACACCACCAAACTGCAGTTTAACAGGAACAGGTCACATGCTCTAGGAATCGCATTGAGGAAGCACATGGGTGTCTTTCTAAACAGTGTGGTGGTGACAGGTCTTGGCTTAATATCCCCAAAGGTTCTGCAGCCAACACCTTTCTTAAGGGTGTTTCTTTCCTGTAGTTATTGACTTGTATATATTAGGCAATGTAATATTTAGAATTATCTTCAAACACAGGGGAGACGACAGAAGTCTTGGAGTGGGGAACTTGCTTGATTTGAAACTGTGTGTGAGCTGTCTCCATTTGTAGGATCTTATGTCCCCAGGATTTTGCCTCTTGCTTTCCTAACTTTAAAAGGAAAAGGAAGCTCTTTTTTTTTTTTCCTGAATACATTGCTTTTTTGTTTAGGAGAAAAAATCTGAAAAGTTGACAGACTTAAGTTCACTACTGCCCTTACCTCCAGGTACAACATTGTGAATGCTCCAAAATTAAGAAAATTAACAAAGGATTTCATACTATTGTATAGCCTTGCAGAGTCTGTGTGAGAGGCTGTTCTGTGTCATTACCAGTTTGAAAAAATAAATGGGCTTGCATGGTGCTCCATGCTGATGGGAATTAGATTGCTTGCAAGAGAATTGCCTCTTGTAGCAGACTCAGTTACTGTATTTGGAAGATTGAATTTCACAAACTAGCATGGAGTATTGTTTTGCTTTTCAGCTAGGAAATAAAACCCCACCCCACTTGTAACTGGCAGCTTCCTCAGTCACATTATGCATTGAATGCTGTATGGTAAATACTAATACCTATGTATTTGTCAGGCAAAAAGAAGAGTTAATGCAGTAACTAGTCCCTTAACTGTGTGAATTCCCTGAGCATGTAATGACTTGTGTGTGATTTATTAGTGGGTTGACAAACCTTTCCATGCATGCACTACAACCCTTCATTGTTCCTATATTCATAATTATTGATATGACTTGAACTCCTGGTATCTTTTATAAGTATTTCCCTTGGAGTAGTTCTTAAAATATGCTGGTAAAAGTTGATTCTGAAGACACAAAGCCTGGCACTACGACACAAAGTTCGAATACCCTTTTGTACGTGGGTAAATACAGGAATGTGGAAAGCTGATGCCTGTTTCATTCTTGAGTACTGCAAGCCAACTGTCCTAGAAGTCCTGCTTTTCCTGGGAAGTGTTTGACTATTTCCCTTATGATTCATGTGACAGTTCATCAGTGTTTTGTAAGAGAAGTCAGGAATTCTGTGCAGTGATGTCAGTAGTATCACATGCTTTTTTACTTCCTTAGTGTGTCAATTTATGAAGCCTGCATGGTAGTCTTCCTGCTGGTGCTCTGAAGAGGACGAAGAGTCTGGGTGGCCTCAGACAATTTAAAACTCTTTGGAGAATTAGTCTTTTGTGCTTGCAAATTCCAGTGGCTGAGAGTCTCCCCAGTATGACTTTCCTCTTTATGACTGCCCATCTCTGGGTGGCTGAGTAGGTGTTTCAGTGAGTCTGAAGGCAAGATGGGGGCAATTCCTACTTGAGTCTTGGCTTAGGAGGCTTCTCTTGAGTCCACCTAGAATTTTGTTTCCCTGAAGCCCTGCTGTGATGCAGGGGTAAAGCTGCAGGGACTCACCCTGGTTGTACTTGCTACCTCAGCCAGTTCTCCATCCCATGACACAAATGGCAGTAAGTTTTTTTACAAACTTTGATCACTTCAGTGTAAGTAGTAGGCTGCTGTTTGGAGACACTGAGTGCACCATTTGAATACGTTGCCAGATTTCAAGGCTGCCCTTAACTGTAACAGGCAAATTTTTGAATCAACTTTAGTTGGCTGGTTTCCTCCCCATGTAGTTGTTATGGGGAGGAAAATGCTAGTGTAATTACTCTAGCAGTTTTCTAATGAAGATAAATTTCATTTTTCACTCATGTTCTCTCCACTGTCCTACAATGTTAGGAAAAACCCTAGAAGATTTAAGCACAAAGAAGTGCTCCTGGTGCTCTACATCACCTCTCTGATGTGGAGTGGAGTTCATAGGAGCTTATGCCAAGTTCCTGTAGTGTCATGGCATCAGCACCTCTCTGTGCTGCGGTCAAAATCTGAACTTCCTGCAATGGTTGTCATATTAAATATTTGGAAAGCTATTTACAGAAAACTGTCAGAAAATAGGAAGAAAATTATCTTCATGTGAAGACTATATAATATTTTTGCTCTCACTCATCAGCGTCCTCTGATAATAGGTATGGGATTCAGTCTCACTTTCTTTGTTGCCTTAATGGGAAGAGCATCTATTCCAGTCTGTTACTTCTAACAACTGAAAATCTCTGTATCTAACATTTCCCCTTTGCAAGCTTACCTGCTGCTTGCCATTTCCCATTAGTGGTGCAGAGAGAGGCTGTACAGTAGGCTGAAAAGTTTCCTCTTATTTGCTTTGCTAGTAGCTTCTTATTCCACTGCTTTAAGAGAATCAAACAAGTGACCTCAGTTTGCCTCACAGTAATTAATTGTCTTAAGATGATTCGTACATTATTAGCACTGAAACGGTGATATCCTGTAATCTGTTTCAGAGGTATATATTTAACACTGGAAGGATTCTTTTGGGTGCTTGAGCTGGAGGGAGGTTTGTTTTCCTGGAGCCCCTAGTCACAACAGGGCATTGCTTCCAGATTCCAGGGGATAGAGGGAGGCATGGGGCATTAACCTGGTGGTGGTAAGGGAGAAACTGGTCTAAACTGCCAAGTAGGAAGTGTCTCTTGTCTGTGCTTAAGGGTAAGTTCTGTTGTGGTGGGTACTTGCTTGGTATCTTTGTTCTTGTACTTGGGACAGAACTTTCAAAAGTGATAGCTTTTTCTTCTTAAACCAGTATTGCAGCCAAACTGTATATGAGTGTGATTGTTGATTGGAATGGGCAACAGTCAAACTGCAGCTGTGTGCACAGGCTGTCTGATCAACCATGGTGTTCTGCAGCAGTTGTTTCTGTGTTTGCTGTTAGAACGGCTGTAGTTGTTCCTGAACTTTGAAGAGATGGATGAGATTCCTGACTGCTTGCACAACATAAGCATCATAATACTGTTTTTGTTTTTATAATTGTTTTTCTTTGTTCATTGAAAATACAGCTGGTAGGACAAAAGAAAAGGAAACATTTTCATTAGTAGGCAAAGGAGGTGAAGCAAGTGATCCTGACAGGGTACAGAGTACATGCTGTGGTTCACTTAAAGTATTGTGCCTGCTCAGGTTTCATTCAAATCTCTGCCTAAGTTAATAGAACTGAAACTAGTTATAGGTATGCCTGACCATACTAGTGTCAATGCAGACCTGTGCAGTGCACCCTTTTGCCTTCTGTTCTGCTTACAAGTGTTGGGTGAAGTGCTGCACAAACAGCTTTTTCTGAACAATATCAACTTTCCTCCTAACTTTTCTTTTCCATGTGTAAAAATGCTAAAGGATACCTTGAGTTTGTTAGAAAAACTTCAAATGTTTGTTCCAAAAAGGGTATTTAATGGATAAAGACTACCTTCCTTCGAAGCAACATGGGCCTGTTCTGTCATGAAGTCACTTATTCAGACATGAATAAGTTCCCTTTTTCATGTTTTTAAGCTTGCTGAAAACCAATGTCTATTAGTTACCTGAAACAGTTTCTACAGCAGGTGTCTGGTTAGCAGAAGACAACTTGAAAAAACAGATTGTGTGTGTTAAAGCTTTTTCTTGTTACAGGAAGAGTGGTAACATGATTCTGCATATCTCTGCTCATCTTTCTGCCTTTGCAGTGTACCTCTTGTTGATTTGCTAGACAGCACGGAGCTGCCAGAAACTTGTGTTGATGATGCCATGGGCCGTCCAGTTGTTGGCTTGGCAACAGGAGATTCAGAAGAGGCTGTTAGTTGCCCTCATCCTGGCACAAAGGAAACTGCTGCTGAAAAAGCAGACCCTGATCGTAAGCAAACTGACAGACTTTTCCCCCTATTATCGTGTGTGGGATAAGATTGATTAAATTGGTATAAGAATCTTTCCATGCAAAAATGCAGAACTGTTTTAGGAAGCTCCCCTAGATTATATGAATAAGGACAGTTTTACCCACTACTGGGACAACAAAACATGTTATTTACAAGGACAGGGGTAAAAGGGAGAAGTCAGTTCTTTTTTGGATGTGACTTCAGCCACAGCCACAGTGAAGTGCAATCATCTAAGCAATTTGCTCCCATGTGCTTGCTTGTTCACAGTGAGGATGGCTGAGTAAATGAGCCTGCAGGAGTGCAGAGTGCTGTGATTAGGTACACACAGTCTGTAGGCTTGAAACTTGCATTGAAGCTTGAGCAAGTAGATTCCCCTATGCCTGTGCTTTTTGCACAACTTCAAAACCATGTAATTGATACTTAGGAAGAATGCAAGTTACAAGTCAGATAACTCCACAGTGTCATTAGGATGATGATATCTTTTCTGTCTTTTTCAGCATTTGAAGACACATTCCTAAAAATCAAACAGCTGGAGGCAGAGCACAGCAGCCCTGTGCCAACTGAGCATCCCAACGTCAACATAAATGTACAGGTACTTGGGCTTCACTCCCCCTGGCACATCGCTGAGTTTTGTTCAGATCATTCTGAAAAGACCCCCACATGCCTTGGTTTGTTTGCAAGATTTGTGAGTAATATTGAGGGATAGCATGGGAACTACAAATGCTTTATTGTGTATAAACCTGTGTGTGGCAGGGCAGTGAGAGAGAGATGGGGGCAGAGGTGCATGGGCATGTATACAGGCAGCAGCTGGGTGAAATTTTCTAAAGTCAATGGGAGTAAAAGGCATAAATGCTTGAAGTGTTTCTCAGTTGTCTTTATATGTAGGTTACTAACCATATGGTGGTGTGTGGTTCACCCAGTTTTTGGAAGGGGTGATCTGCTTTCCTGGCATTTTTTGGTTGCCTTTGGTAACCGGCACAGAAAGTTGTTTTGACACTTTGTTTCGAGTCAGTTTTGCTGCTGATCCATCCCTTCTGTTAAGTAACTAGTTCGTACCTGCTCTCTGAAGTAGGTGTTAGTGCTCTGTGTGTTTACATAAAGAGGACTGATGTGGTTTGATTTAGTATTCTCATAAATAATTCTGAGCAAGTCAGGCTGCACTTCCACAGGCAGTTGAGCCAAAGTACAAACTCCAGTGCCCCAAACAGGGCAGGGGCTCTCTTCTCCCTCCCTTCTCTTTGCTCTTCCTTCCCCAGCTCTCCTCTGTTCTCTGTCACTTCCAGATTGCATGTTGCAGTGAACAAATGTAGCTTACAAAATGACAAACAAAAATTTTTTTGTCCACCTTTGTTTTGAACCTGTGTCAATGTGTTGGGTTTTTGGTTTGTTTTATAAGTTGGTAAATAGTGAGTTAAATAGGTTCATGGAAGGGGTCAGAGAAATGCCAGAGCCATAGTGCAAATAAGCAGTGAGCTTTAACAGATTCACTGGTTATCAGACCACTGCACCCATACAGGATATTCTTCTAGTTTTTTAATGAGCTTTTAAAAATGTGGACTTTGGTTTTCTCTTACTCTGCTTTGCCCAGTGTTAGAGCTTTAGGTGTTTTATTGCATTCTGGGCAAGCAGAGAGTGTGGAACACCTGGCTGTGTTATCTCTGTTTGGGCTACCCTCCCTTGCAGGGAGGCCTGAGCATTTATCTAACTTTCAGTGAACCAGTTATGATTTTTCTTACTCCCTCAATAGTAAAAGGAACCAGGTGCCAAGAGAGGTGCTTAGCAGTGTGTGTTTGGGCTAAGTCCATTCCTAAGCATCTGTTCTGCCCCTCTGTGTGAGAGAAGGCTGCTGCTGTGGGTAGTGCTGCAGGCTGTTTGGCTCATGTCCCCTTTAAGGACTGCTGTCAGGGATGCCTCGTGCACCTTTCTGCCTGGTGAGTGCATTACAAAGATTACCAGGTCTCTAAGAAGATTAGTCAGTGGCCTGTAGGACCTGTTATGCGGAAACACTGCTTCTGTGTAAACTAAAGCAAATGAACACATAAATATTTAAGAATATTTTGGCCTGTTGGGCTCTGCTTTAGTTCAGACAGAGAAGGGAAAAACATTTAATTGGTTAATTGGAGGGAATGGAGCAGAAGTGTCTCAGTGGTTTTTAAATCATGGCTGATACATAATAAGCAAGCTAAGGTTCCTGTAATGAGCTAATCTAACAAACAGCTGTCAATACAGCCACAGTTATCCAGCTGCTGTCATATGAGGTGCTGAGTAACTCTAGAGGTTAGAGACAGGGGTGATAGTAACCTGATTAGAGAGCAAGAACGTTTGCATAACAGAATTACGTGATGTATGGATCAACAGTATGCCAGTATGGTCCTTTACTTGTGTGAAAGAGACTTCAGCTTTCAAGAAAGAAGTGCAAATTGTATTATGAAAACATAAGAGTAAATCATTGGTGTTTTTTCTAGGGTTGAAGAGATTGAATAAAACTATTCAGCCAGTGATGTAGCTTACCAAGAGGTCACTGGAGAGTGCTTGGTTAAAAAAGATTAGACTCTCTGCATACTTTAAATTCTCTATGCTTCAAATTGCAAAGACATGTAGGTTACAGTCGCACCAAATGAGCACACCCAGTTGTGATCAGATAGGAAGGTCCCGAAAAGAGCAACCTAAGAATAACTACTAAAAACACTTTGTTTCCTGCCTTTGAAGGCTGTTTTAGGATAAATATATAAATTTCCACTTCTTGTGTTTGTTACAAAATATACCTATTGGCTCTTCTCCTGCACTAACTTCTGTTCTTAATCTATTGGTAAAAGAGCTGTTTGTAGTATCCTCTTCTGACTGAACTGAATGGGACTGTAGCATATCCACTAAAACCTTGCAATAAACGTAGAGCCTGGATTGCTGTTACTTCAGAGGAACAAAGTGTTGCAATGTTCTCTGAAAGTTTCTGATGTAAAATTTCAGCATGTCTCCTGTAAGATTTACCAGCACATAAAATACTTACCTGTGTAGAAACACTTACAGTACATAAGAGGTTTGGTAAAATGCATTGGGGGAAAGCATTATGTTTCTGCTTATGATGGCAGAGCTGCATCCTGAACTCCATGACCTTGTCATATGCCAATGAACTACTCACTTCAGTGTTATTAATTAAAAATCTTTAACTGTTTTCCATCATGGTCAGAGATGGCCTGACAGTCATCTTTACATAATTCTGTACTTGCAGTCAATCAATCTTGATTGATTTCTTTGGTAGGGAAATATTTATCTAGCTATCCCTGTTCTTTTAGAGAAAAAGAGAAATCTTCCTAGAATGAGAACTAGCAAGGGGGGAATGAATGGCTTCATTCTTCACTGCTGCTCACTGCCAAAATCTGCTGGGATGGAAGAATGCAACTTTGTCCTTTTCCAGCTTTCACTAGTGCAGTGACCAGATCTGACAAAAGAGAGCAAATAGCATTAAATACACCAATGCTCTGCTTTCATCAGCTTTTGAAGTGAAATGAACAATAAGAAGTTCACCCTGTTTGCCCATGTTTGAAGTCTTTTCTAGAGTCAAAAATGCAAGGACATGAGGGTTGACTTTTTCTGACTTTGTTGCAGTCTGTAAATACATGGAATTTGCTCCAAAATATGCTTTTATTAGACCCCATTTTCCTGCACAGAGTGATTTTCAGTGGCACAAGAAACATTGCTCAAAAGCACAAAGGATTGGGATCACGTGCCCTACTACTGCCTTTAATCTTTGCTTTCCTTTTGACATCACTGCCTAGCTCCAAGTTTTGACAAAGAATACAGTACAAATGTAGTTTGTCTAGTCCATGGAAACAACAAACATTTGTAACAAGCTGGAATAATGACAAACCTCAGCAGCTTTACTGTTTTGTGTGAGCAGCTGAAACATCTTCTAAATTAGACATCTTGAGGCATTATCAGGTGCCTTATGCTTTTCCCTCTAGCTGCATGCTTTTTTCATTTAAAAAACTGTAAGACACTTATGCTTTCTTCAAGCACAAGATAGAAAGATTGAGAAAAATGGATCATTAATATTGATGGGAATATTTCCCTGGTGGTATGAAACTAATACTCCATTACCTTAAAATATTTCTTTATAGTGCTAAACTTTTCAAAAGTAAGGAATTTAATTATAATAGAGTGACCTAATTATATTGGTTGTTGAGGTGAAGGAAGCTGAGGAGAAGTTAAACCACAAAATGGTGTTTAAAACACCAGTGTACTGATGTGCTCAGTGAAAATGATCAGATTTACCCTATTCCTGGAATAATGCCTTTGAAATTCTGGGAAGGAACTGTCATACACAGCACCTGGTTCAGTAAGGGTTTAAGGATTATCACAGTTGGGTACTGCAACTGTACAAATAGTAGTAATTCAGTTGTAATTATTCCAGACTTTTGACAATTCCAGCAGCTTCTCTAAAACAAAAACACTTAAATATTTAGTAATTGTTAATCTTCATTAATTATGTGGATGTGTCTCTTAGTCTCTGCTAGCAATAGTCATTAGTAGTACTGGTTGTTGGTCCTCATACCTTTTTATGTTGACAGTGACCCTTGAATATTTTGCAAAGTTCATTGCCAACTGGAGTCAAAATTTTAAAATGGATTCTTCTTTAGATAGTCTTTTTTGAATACCATAAAAGGTGATTTAGAGGGAGACAAGAAAAGGAAATTTTTCCCCCTCTCTAAAGACCAAATACCTACAAGTTCTCACCAGCATTTCCAGTGGACAAGAAAAAGCTGAAAGTGGATGGAGAGCAGTGGAGGGACCGGTATTCATCTCTTTTTAGCATCTCTCTCCCCTGCTCTCTCTCTATGCAATGGGATTAATTCCTTCTGGAAGCACTGCATGTGGTGCAGATAGGAGTGCAGCAGGATTGGCCCTGCTCGGGGAGTGCTGCAGGATGCAGCACTTGACTCCAGGGAAGAACCTGCCTTAGTGGCATATGGTGAGGAAAGTAGGACTCTGTCTCCCCCTGCTGAGTCGTACCCTGAGAAGGAAGGTCATAAGGTTTAGTTTTCACTCAGTTAATTAACTTCTGTCACTAATCAAATAGCAATTAGTAGATTGAATGATTAATTAACATTTTATAATTAAGAAATGCAATTCACATAATGAAATATACTGTACTGAAAGGTATCTCATTTTTATTTGTCTTCGTTATGTATCTGGCTGCCAGTTTGCTCTGATAAAATCAGTGGTGGGAGAGGTAGCTAGCAGCATGATAATTAAACTGTTGTACTAATTTATAAGTGGATTTTAAAGCAAAAATCTTCCCAACTTGCATTTGAGAGTGAATTATCAACTTAAGCTATACTGATATGGATATAATGGCTGCTATATTGATCTCCTGTCAGTAAACTAAGCTGCAGTTTTAGGATCCACTTCATTTCTTGCACAAAGTATTTTTAGCACAGCACTTTGTATCTCCAGTTCTATGCATTGTGTATTTTTTTACTTTGTGTTGCTGTGACTTTACACTTGAGCTCCAAAATCAAGGAAAAAAAATCGCCTTTTCATTTCAATATAAATCTACTTTCCTTTCACTCAGAGCCTCGTTGTTGCTTAGAGACGCTGATAAACTTCAGCCCAGACTTTTTCGTGGGGGAACTGCATTTAATAAATATCTCTTTATGTCTAGGATGAAGTGGTGAAGTTGACAGATAAATGTCTTAACAATGCAATTGAGAGCCCAATCGCAGCACCCAAGTGGCTTCCGGCAGATCTCAAAAGCAATATCCTGAAGGCCCAGGCAGAAGCAGGGCACAAGGTAAATACTCAACTGAATAGGACTGTGACGCTCTCAAATATTTTATTTCTCTTCAATTGCCTGCTGTTGGAGAAGGTGTTGCAGATAAGGGTGTTCCAGGAGCCTTATCCAAGGTAGTTAGAGAGCCTGTCAGCCTTTCAGTGATAGTGGTTCTGTACTGGAGTGGTTGTCCAAGGAGCAATCTCTGTCCTTGATGATACTCAACAGCTAACTGGACAAGACCATGAGCAAGCCTTGATTTGAGTGGTTATTGAGCCAGCTAAACCTCCAAAGGCTGCCTTCTGACCATGCAATTATCCAATGATTCTGTGACTAAGATTGTGCTTCTCACATGAATCATAGAATTGTTGAATTTAAGGGTTGGAATGGACCTTACAGGTCATCTAGTCCCAACCCCACCTGCCATGGGCAGGGACACCTCCTCACTACATCAGGTTGCTCAAGGCTCATCCAACCTTGAACACCACCAGGGTCAGGGCAGCCACCATGTCCCTGGGTAACCTGTTCCAAATTCTTTAGCAAATAGTGGTATTTTATTTGGCTATGTTAGAAAATTTTAATATGCACTGAAGTTTTCACGTGGAATTGATGTTCTATTCTAAGCCCCTGAGTTGTAGATGAACAGCACATTTTTGTGCTGGGACAGAGAAACTCAGCTCTTTTGTGGATCTCAGAACTGACACAAGATAGAAATAGGTATCTGTAATTTATATCTTTTTTCATTTCTTCCTCTCAGGTTGTAAGAGATGACAACATGACAGGTGTCAAGAATTCCAATATTCAGGATGCTGCTGCCAGGTACTGAATAGATTCGGAGGAAATGTGTGATCTAGCTACCCAAGTACAGCACCGATTACCTGCACTTCAGTGGGGTCTGTCAGTGGCTCAGTGATTGCTGGGTTTTGCTTTGCATAGTGTAGCTTAACCTGGTGAGTGTGAAGTGTTTTCAAATTGAAAAACCAGGACTATAGTTGATAAGCTTTATTATATACAAGGTAATTCAGTTGCTTTTTATTTTCCCAGACTTTAAGTTGATGAACATTGTTGCAACAGCAACTTCCATCTCTATAGTAATTTGTGACATGTGAACAGCTTCAGTGTAGGGAGAAGAAATGGGTCTGTTTACAGTACCTGTTTACTAGTGCAGGGAAAAAAAGTGTACAAAACCCTAACACACAGTTATTTTCCCAAGAATTACTAAACGTCAAATGATTCCTGAGTCAGTGGGATTGCAGACATTGGAAAAGTTTAAAGGGTTACAACATCTAATTTTTGACCATTTGTGAAAATGTGTGTGTGTGTGTGTCAGACCTCAAAGAGCACAATGTGTGTCTAGCAATCCCAAAACTATGCTTTTAAGAAGCGATTCATTAAAAGCTCTCCGTGGAAGGTTTTACCTGGTTTTTATTTTGTTTGGTTTTTTTGTTGCTTTGTGCCAGGAACATTCTCCCATCAGGCAAATCACAGAGTAGCCCCCCAGCAACCAGCCCAGTATTTCAAGACCCAAGAGAGCTGCTGAAAGCAATTCCTGCTTCAAACACCTTTGCTCAGTAAGTGATTCAGGAGAAACATGTTTTTGAGATAAGGGAACCATGTGGACATTGTCATGAACAGGTCTGAAAAGATGAGGAACAGTTGCTGAGCATTTGGGCTGCATCTCACTAAGCAGGTTTACCTATGCATCTTTAATTACTGTTGCAGCAGTTAATCAGTGTAGGCCAGGCCTCGGGGTGAGGATCCTAGCAAGCAGTGAGCGAATCTCTCTCATCTTCTGAAAGGACTGAGATACCTGACATCCTGCTGCCTCTGGCTCTCCAGAGGAAGATAAGAGGATGACAGGAAAGGCTTCAGGCGAATTAGACACAAGGGCTGAAGAAGCTCCTTTGAGATAGAAAGCATAGATACTGTTGGGTCTGTACACAGCTGTAGCTGAAACTATGAGAGAGAGTAGTAATCTGTGGAGGGAGGTGGAAGGGATTTACATTAACATACAAACATCAATCTTTTGTTTGCCTCAGCGGAACTGTAGTCAAGTTTTTGGGCTGTCTGGGAAGTAGCACTGTTTCATGCTATCCAGGCAGGGTGCTGATGAGAATGTTTTCTGCTTTCAGTAATACTTTGAATGAGAACAATGCTGCCTCTAACCACGAGGACCTGCTAATTCCAGCTAATCTGGCTCCATCTGAGGAGGCTGCTGTTTCAAAGGTATCACCACCTGCCAGCCTGGAAAGTTTCTGTGTGTCACGTTTTGAGCTATTGATGCCTCCAGGCAAGCCCAGCAGACTTTGCCGCATGCCTCTCATAACTCAGTGAATACCAGGCCCTGGTGAATGCCAGAGTGCTTTCTAGAGCAAGCAGGGACACTGCACAGATCTCTCCAAAGGCCATTTCTCTGTGTGCTTTCAGGTTCTTGGCCGGACTCTTGTTATTCTAAACTGATTGTTTTTCTCACACTGGTGGGGAGCCCCTTATACCCCTGTGATTTGATGCTCCTGGAAAGAGACTGTAGGGATGAAATTCTGACATAAGCAGTTCCTATCAAAATAAATCACAGAGGGAAAAGTCTAAATTGAAATGTTTAATTGTTATATTCTGGTTACCTTAAGGATAGGGTAAATTTTAACTGGAGTCCATGAAATGCACGAAGTAATTCAGAGCCCAACTTGCCTTTGTCCCTCTCCAGAAGAAAGTGGAGACCAACACTGGGCTCTGCTATTACTTAGCAGACTGACAGGTTGTTCTGGATGACTAAAGCACCATGCCCTGTAGCTGTTGTACCTCTAAACCAGTATTATGTACTTGATCCCACTGACTGATGATGAATTTCATCTTCTGAGTTCAGACACTTAGCTCACAGACTTTGCTGACCTGTGGAGTGGCACAGTACCCCACATTCCCATAGGAGGATGGGACAGTTTCACTGCTTGCTTACAATGGCAGTGATGTTGTTGCCAGTATGTTGATGAGAATAAGTGAAATGAAAAGGCTATTTAAGAAGATCAAATGGAAAGATTTGAGAAAACAGGCCTGATAAACAGTGGTGTTCATTAAAGACACACTGGTCTGTAACTTGGGAAGCCACTAGAGTTTTCAGCAGACCTATCTGGTTACTACTGGGAATTCAATTCAAAACTGATTTATTCCATAGAGCACTCCAGATGACCAGGACGTTTCCTTAACATCACTGACAGAGAATCTAATTGACTTTACAGAAGCCACACCTCGGGTAAATGTATTTCAAAACCAAACTTCTTCCTTCACACATTCACTGATTTTTACTCATAAACTGTCCTCTGGCTTTAGTATCTGTCTGCCAGGCTTGGATCTGCTGCAGTGGATGAAGTGGTGATGGGCCTGGATCACTGCATATATGCCCTCCCAGCTTGCAGGGGCTGGTGTAGGGTTGTAGACCTTACAGCTTTGTAAGGGAATTGAAGGAACCTGAAGAGTGAACTTGTTACCTGTGCCACAGGAACCTCTAGTCTTATTTTAGTAGTCCTGCAAGTGCCAGCCTGCTTCTCAGGCTTTTGGGTATACATAGTACTTCAGAAATTGTATGTAAATGTGTGTGGATGGATAGATGGAGAGACAGATAGAGAGATAGATAATACATACTTGCACAGTTAACTTTTAATACAAATCAACCCTTTCATACAGATAAAAAATTCTCTTATAATCTGTGCTGGCAAAATGGAGTTACGCTGTATGCACCAAAAAATGGTGGGAAGGAGTAGGACCCTTAAACTGCTCACAGAAGTGTGCTCTGGGTTAACACTGTCCACAAAGCACTGAAGAATAATGGGATCTGTGGCCTTGCTGTGCTGAAACTGCTCCAGTGAGTGTTGGTGAGTGAGTGAGTGGGGATTGGCTGTGTGCTGAGTGGGTGCCACACCTGCAGCTAATCACTACTGTGGTTCAAAGACTAACAATGGGCAAATGCCTGATGTTGATTTGGGAGGCAGTTTTATTTTGAGAATGTTCTCAGCTACTTCCAATCTTTTCTAATGAGCTTTTGTTCGCTTTTTTTTTTAGGTGTCTTCCCAGCCCATCATAGCACCGAGGTGGATAGTGCCAGTGAGTTACTTGACCATTCCTTAACAAGCAAAGACAAAATGTTTTTGTCATGATTAAGAAACAGGAGTTCAAGTAAAATAGTAAAATATAATAATTTTTAGTAATTTGAAAGCCTTTAAAATAACATACCAGACCAAAAATAATGCAGCTCCAGCTGGAGTAAATCAGATAATATACATACCCTGTTAATAGTTAAATGTAATTTTTGATGTATCACGTTGCAGGTGAATGCTATAAAGTTTCTTTAAGAACTTGCATTTAGTGAAGCCAAACATGGAGCTTGATGAATCTTAACTTTTCCAGTTATAAATAAATCATAATCATTACCTTTGTCCTGGCAGGTATTTATTTCAGTTTCCTGTTTCATTCTCTCCCTTCAGACAGGACTGATTTCCAACGGGCCTTTGGGAAATGATGTTGCCTTAGGTGTGAAGGGAGCAAAGGGCAGCACAGAGACTCTGTTGTCATCAGCTGGATTGCCACCATCCCAGCAGAGGACACCCGAAGTCCTTGCGAGGTAAGAAGTCTGTGTATGGGTTGGGAAGGAAATAATATGCTCTTACTGCTTCCACTGACATAGTTACAGGGATCATTTAGACACAGTGCCTTGTTTTGCTGTGCTTTTAAACTGTAGTTCTGTCTCACTTTATAGCAATTGAAAACTTACAAATAAGTAGAGCAGCTGATGTGTGTATATTATCATTTCACTTCAGCTTCTTTCCTTATCTGCTAACATGTTATAGTACTGGACTAAAATTATGATACAGATAAATTTTCTGGGAAATCTCTTCAGTGTTTCAGTACCTGTCAGAGGATTGGTGGGGGGTGGAATGTCCCCCAGTTATTTCCAAGCTGCAAGGGTGTCAGAGAACCAAACTGATAGAAGCCTTTCTCCTTGGTATTCCATTCTGCCACGCTGGCGAGACAGAATGATGGCAGTGATAGTGAGACCTTTCAGTGAACCTCTAAAAGAATGGCATTGATGCTACTGCTGCACTGTTTGAATTTGATTCAGTTTGCTCTTCTGCAATTGTCCGTTAGAAAGGTCTGTCCATTGGTCTCATTAAATAATGGGAACAGCCATTAACACTCTTTGCAGCAATACTCTCTTTTTTAATCCATCATGGCAGATCTCTTTTCAGGAGTGTATTTACAGAGCCTCATTTTTCCCCCCTTTAGCCCAGCTACTGAGGATGCTACAATAAGAACGAAGTGTTTACTCACCACTGAACTCTAGAAGATGGAGTTTGTGAACTTCTCACCTTGTCTAAACTCAAATCTTCTAACATATCTCCAAGGGATCCTTCCAAAAGACTTGTTTGGGATCAAACATGCTGAATGGGAGTCAAACAGCCAGCTGGTTTGCTAGGATCCAGGAAGAGACTTCCACATGTATTGCAGTCTAACTGGAATTGCAGTCTAAACCGGGATGTAAAACCACATGCACCTTTGATCTTCTTCCTCAGGAGAAGTGAAATGCCACACTGGAGCTAGTTCTGAACTGAGGAACAGACAGCAGTTGTGTTCTGCTCACGCTGGGTTTAGTCTTACCCTGTGCTGGCTCTCATGTGTCACTGGAACACGTTCACTGTGATGTTAGCGATGTGGGGTGTGAGCACAGTGTCCCTGAGCGCTGTAGTCATTAATATCGCAGAGATTAGGAGAACTCGTAGGGCCACCTCGTGGCCATGCTGTGTACAGGGGACCACAGTGATTTCATACAGCCAAGGACATTTTCTTCCCTCCTGTTTTTCGTTTGTTTTACCAGCACTCTCCTTTTTGGCCTTAAACCCCTTAATAATCCTTGCACCCCTTGTTACAGTCCCTGGAAAGCATGAAAATCTATCCATCAGTGACCAGCTACGTTGACTGGGTTTGAGCTGCTGCTCATTGCAACCAGGAAAATGAAAATTAACCTGCCAAACATCTTGTAGCACTAGCAGACTACAGCAGAGGTCCCATATTTGACACTGATAATTTCATTTCCTACAGGACTCAAATTCACACATTTTAGGCTAGAGATGAGATGTGTATGTTTTAAGTGCTGAAGCAGTGAAGGTATGAGTACAGCTTTCTTCAGGAACTGCTTATTGATTAGTTTTGTTGTCTTATAGGACTAGGAAGGAATAGAATTTTCTTGTTTCTGTTCATACTATTTCTGGGTGTTTTCTCCAGATGTTGTGCTTCAGGAATACCTACCAGGTATTTTTGCAGCATGAGGATACAGCTAGATCAGTTCTTAACACCACCTTGAATCCTGTTCCAAATGTCATCTAATAGTTGTATGTGGAACAAAGAAAGAATAGGGTGAAAACAGGAAAACAAATGATGAAAAATTCCTGTAAGCAGTTCACTTCTGTAGAAGGAGGGTAAGAGCATGTTCCACAGAGCTGGTGAAGGCCTTTTGGTTCTCAGGTGGAGTATGGGGTTCAGTACATAGAGTTCAAGGAGATCGTTTGAGCCCTGGGCAGGGATATCCTCACATGGACATGGGAAGGTGAGTGCATAGACCCTGGGGATACAGCCTGTGACAAAGGTCAATGCAGAGTCAGAGGGAGGAGAAATAAAGATGATGATGAATTCCACATCTTCTGACAGGGAAATACAGATGAAGCAACTGGGATCTCTCTTTCTTAGGAAGAGATTTGTATATATGACTGGGGTTGGAGGATGTTTTCTGCATAGTGCTGCTGTTTATAAATATTTATATGCATGTAGTTCTTAGAAACAAACCTAAATGTGAAAGTTGGTTCTGGAACCTGTATGCACAACTTCATTTCTGCCCATTGGCTGTGTGCACGTGTCTCAGCGTAAACAAAGATTTGGACCAAACCACTATGGGTTGTGCAAGTAAGCTGGTGCCCAGTGAGGCTGCTTTGTTAGGACTGAGGTGTTCTTGCTGCTGCTGTCGAGCTCTTCTTTGCAAGATGCTGAGAGAGAGTGTTAAAGGAGAAGCCACATGGATCTTACGTGGCCCACTGCCACTCCTCAAACCCCCCGAGGCCTTAATAGAGAAATACAGAAGCCATAGAAAGCTTTTAGGACTGACATACCAGAGTGACACTCTGCAGACTGATTTGCAGCCATTGCCTCAAGAACCAGGAGGCAAAATTGGTGGCAGGTGCTGCAGGTTCCCCTCCAGCCAGCACCTGAAGCACCATGCAGGCAGACTCCCTGCACTGCCAGCCAGAGGGGAGCTGCTGTTCCAGACCAGGCAGTGTTTCTGCTCACCAGCCCTTCAGCTGTGTCAGTGCTACTTCCAGTTGAGTATTGGCTTTTTCTTGTAATTTGAAGTCTGAGCCTTACTGCTTATTAGCATTTAGACAGTTCCCAACTTAAATATCTTAGTCTGGATTAATAATGCAGTTGCCAGCAAAGTTCCTGCAGGAAAAGGGAAGCTATGGCTGCAACAGTCTGCTTCCTGCACAAAGCCAGGACTGTGTGGGGAAACTTGGCACTTGCTATTGATCTGTTTGCTCAGCAGCTGAGCTGGCATTCACCAGCTACATGTGTTGGGTTTGTAAATAGACAGAATGCAGTAGCATTTTCTTAGGCATGTTTGATATTTGACTCTTCCTATTGAGTTCAGGAGCTCTGCGAACTGTCAGCTTGAATCCCTCCCAAAAGTGGAATAACAGAAGTTTACAGTTTTACAGCACTGAGTGTTGAATACCATCCTTATATTCCTCCCGAGCAATCACATACAGCAAATAACAAGTAAATAACATGTGTGGTGAGTGTGTCCCCTAAAATTTAAATGCTTCCAAGTAGCCAACTGTTACTTCAGCATGGTCGGGATCGTGGTGATCGGAGGGGAATGTTGTAATTACACACAGAGAAATTGCAAAGGGGTGAGGCTTTCCTCACTTTTCAGAGGACTAATATTTGAAACTTTTGTTTAAAAATTCAAAAATTTCAGCTGTTAAATTAGGAACTTGCAATTTCTAATAGATTTGGGGCTGGAAACTCAACTGTTTCCAGCGATATCTGATACTTGGACCAAATACTCATTTAACTCAACATGGCACACTTAGCTAACCCAAATCATTGCTTCTATAGGAAGCCTGGGGAGACCAGGACACCACAGGTATGTGACTGAACAGACTCATAGGTGAGCATCTGATCATCCTGCAGTTTGGTATCACTGTTTTGCTTTGAAACTAGGGGTATCAAGTTGTACCATGACTGGCTAGCAGGTAACATAGCACTGCTCATCACCTGCATTTTATCAGACAAAGTTAGGAATAATAGTTCCTACAGATAGTGTTATAAAGTATTAATTAATGCCTGTGTGCTACTGAGAAAAAAAGTTTCTTACCGTTGCTATACTATTGATTGATTTGCTATAGGGTCCAAGCATTCTCTTTAAGTTTATTTTTTAGTATTTATTTAAAGTGATTTATAAATAAAACTTTTGTGTGAATCTGGTATCAGGATGTTGGCAGGTCTGCCAACCACTTAAAAGTTATAAGAGTTGACAGGAATGAATAAATGCATGTTAAGTGATTGGATCTAAAAGTAAAAGTGATTTTACTCCAATCACACTCCATAAGTGATTGGAGTAAAAGGTTTTATAGAAATCTTAACATTTATAATAACAACACGGCCCCAGCCTGTATCTCAAACTGATTAACCTTAGGGAGATGCTTTTCTGTCTCACCCATTTAGTCTGTTGGAGTCTGTGTGTGCTGTGTGCATTTACAGACTTTTGAAATGGGTGTTAAAATGTGGGAGCTCAGGACCTCTTACACCAGAATTAAAGGAATCTCTTCTTTAGTTCAGTGATAATGAGGTTTAATGTTAGGTAAGTTATGTGACATACCTGGTAATCAGTCATGGTTAATGAAGTAGATTGAATGTATTTGATTTTAAATTTTAATTCCACTTATACTTTATAAAAAGTATAATAAGAGAGCTGTATAAAAGCTATGTTTTGGTCAATTTTTTGAACACAACTTTGGCAAGAAAATTTGCAGCCCTGGTAGAGGAGCTCAGGTGAACAATCCAGTTTGGGTCTCTTTCTGCAAACTGTTTCCAGCCCTTGCCTGCTCTTGTCTCCACCATGCTCATTGTCATTTCATGGAGCAAAGATGTACTCTTAGGATAAGTATGTCCTTCACAAGCAGCACTGGATGTATTTTTCATGTTGTGAACATGCTCTGGTACAACCCAAATCTACCAGTGAAGTGTTAGCAGCTCTGTTTCACGGCCAGCTAGCATTTAAAGCTCTATCTGGGCACGTAGAGTGCTTCTTACTTTAGAAATTTGTAGTGTGTGTATGTATATATATAGCTGTTAGACATGGTAACGTCACAGCTTTCAAATGCAGCTGGACAATCATAACTTTTAAACCAAAAAGTAGAAACAATCCATGCTAATGGCCTTTCAGTGACACAGGTGTAATCCGTGTGTGTTTAATCTGAGTGTTGGCACCACAGAGGTGAGTACAGGGCACCTCCCATGCTGCCCTCACTGGGGCAGAGCTGCTGGGATCCCACTGAGTGGCTCAGCACAGCCTGGTGAGAGGCAGGGCCTGTCCCAGCATCGTGTGTGGCAGTGAGGAGTGGGCACTGCTGGCCCCATGCAGCAGGGAGCCACAAGATTCTCTTACGAAATTCACCTCCTTTATACTGCTTGGCTTGAGCACTCTGCTCCATAAACACACACACCCCCCCCTACCTAGAACTGGACAAACTTATTTTTAAAGTATGTAAGAATATTTTTTTAGCTAGATTTTTTTTTGTTAAAGCCACACTAACTACTGTATTTTTACCTTTTATATGTAAAGCTTGGCAATAGGTCTCAATGTATAATTTATTTGTTGGGGTTTTTTTATAAAATGAAGTGCACCCTCTTGCTTCTGTCTCACAACACTGGTGATGTATGAACTGTCTTAGGCACTGCACTGAGATCTGTATTGAAACTGTACATGGGAACAAGCAGATTTGTAGTCCACTCGACCCAGTCTTGAAATGTTTATACTGTAGTTTTGTCTTAAATATACCACATCAGTGCAAAAGTCTTGCAGAGTCATCTTGAAGCATTGCTGTGTTACGCCGGTGCGGCAGTAAAAGGTGGGTCAGGTGGGGCTTGGGGTGTGAACTGTGTGGTGAAGGCCACTGGGGCTGCTGCTATCAACATAATTTGTGTCAATTACAGCATAACTTAAGAGGAAATCTGAACTCGCAGGCAGATGCTAAAGAATGAAATGCTTTCTTTCCAACAGAGCTGAGATTGGCCAGCAGGACTGTCAGGCATCCAGTGGTTTTGAAAATCAAAGCACTGAGGTGTGTGCCCAGAAAGGAAAGTTGAGCTGCTGAGTGGTTCCACAGCATTCAAACCAGTTCACTGAGCAGCCTCACTTTTTCCCCAACAAGGGACAGGGTCATGTTTTGAAGTACAGTAGTGCTAATGGTTACTTGAAGGAAAACTGTTTATTCCCAACCCTTGTCTTTGGTGAAATGCTAAAGAAGGTGGCAAAGGGTAACTAAGCCATTTGATCATTTCTCAACAATTAATGAACTTGGGAAAATCTCAAAAGGAAGATAAATAATTTCATCCTAGTGAGTAAGCTCACAGGAAGTCATTTCCCTTGTGGCATAATTTGTTGTTGCAGTCCCACTGAGAAGTCACTGAATGGTTCTTCAAATCCACTTAGAACAATGAAACATTTAGTTTTTTCAATTATTACTTGAAAAAACACCTATTTGTCTACATTTTACAAGAAAATCCCTCTGCCACTGGTGTGTTTTAATGTTCAGAAACCACAGTAACTACAGACAATGAGTTTGTTGAGATGTTTAATGCTGATTGATTTGTGCTTTTATATATATATAACTTAGGATTGTATTGGGTCTGGCTGAGAGGGAGCTCACAGGGCTGTGCTTTATACTGGTAGCTAGAAAGGTGTCGATAACACACCAGTGTTTGTCCCCACTGAGCAGGACTGGCACAGCATCAGTGCTGTCCCTCAACCTTCCAGACCCATTAGTGGGCTGGGGATGGACAAGATCCTGGGAGGGGACACAGCTAGGCCAGCTGACCCAACTGACCAAAGGAATATTCCATACCATATGATGTCAGCTCAGATGTAAAAGCTGAGAGAAGAGGAGGAATGAGGGACATTCATTATTATGTTTGCCTTTCCTAGCAACTATTCACTGGTGCTGAAGCTCTGCTTTCCTGGAGATGGCTTAGCACCTGCCTGCCCATGGGAAGCAGTGAATTAATTTCTTGTTTCACTCTACATTTATGTGCATGGCTTTTGCTTTTCCTCTTAAACTGCCTTTATCTTGACCCATGAGTTTTTGAGCTTTCACCCTTCTGATTCTCTCCCCGGTCCCACTGGTGGGGGAGTGAGTGAGCAGCTCTGTGGGACTTGGGTCCCAACTGGGGTTAAGCCACGACAATGATACAACAGCACGTGTTGGTTTTGCTCTTACTCTATGGATTGAATTATTGTGGACATGTCAGCTAAGTGCAGCCTCCCCTGTTTTTCAGAGACATTCTAAAACAGCTTCAGTGGCAGCCGCTTCAGTCTGTGCCCAGCCAAACATGGTGTTTTGTTTTGTTTCTCAATATTTGCCACTAGCTGGAGTAATTCCATTCATTATTTCATGCAGACCACCACCGAGCTTTCAGATGGCAGCAGCTTTTAGTCACTTGCTTGGGCCTGGGATGAATTGTCATTAGCTGCTGCTGTTACAGAGAAAAATCAAAAGCGCATCCACAAAAAGGCTCTTCTCTTCCTCTCTGAAAAGGGGACTGTGGTGGGAAAACAGGAGTGAAACCACTTGAGGTGCTCTGAGGACCCTGTTGTGTTGCTGATAGCACTGGCTGAGTTTTGAAAGGGGAGATGCCCCAGGGAGTGCCATACAGTAATGTGAGCAAGGACTGTGTGCCTGGGTCCAGACACTGGTTTTGGGGAGAGAACCTGAAATATGGGTCATGTGTGCCCAGAAGGGACTGAGGTGCCAGGCACTCCTGTGGGCAGCTGTGGGATGCAGTCACCTGAAATCCCAAACCCCTTCCCTTCCAGCCTGAGTTCACCCTTGCTTTTTATAGACCTGGGGATGGGCCAGCAAGGCAAGAAATAGCCCCCAGTGGCTTCAGCAAAGCTGCGGTAGCAGTGAGCCCCACTTTCAGCATCAGAGCTCTTCCCTTCCACAGCTTTACTGGGGCTAACTGCAGCTCAGCCTCCCATGAGCAAACCTTGAGCCTCTCCAGCCACAGACCCTCCCCAAGCCTTTTTTTTTACAGGGGCTGGGAGCAGTGGGGCTGGATTGGGAGGTTTGGGATCCCTGAGGTGGGAGTGGTGCCGAGGGCGCCGGTGCAGGCACCTGACTTGGCACAGTGGCAGAGGCCAGGGGAGGAATCCAGGGAGATGGGCACGTTCTGCAAGCTGCTTTTTCCTCCCAGTGCCAAGCCATTGCCTTTGGGCTGGCTCGTGTCCCGCCTGCGTTGGCTCGGAGTAAATGTTAAACCCTTCGTGGGGCTGCCAAAGGGAAGGGAGTTTGGGGGGGGAGGAAGAAAGGAATGGCAGAGGCTGGATGGCATTTTCCTGGGGCTCTTGCGCATCCCCAGGATACCTCTACCTGCCAGGAGCCCTTCGCGTGACTTGGAAAAATCACTGGTTTTTTGTTGCCCTTTCCAGTTAAATTCCCATCCCCTGTCAATCCTAGATAAAAGCCTGTATGTTACGGCAGCTTTCAGGATAATGCCAAAACAGACATGTCAGCCAGCAAAAGGAAAACAAGCTGCTGATTTAAGATTGCAGTGCTCAGTACATGCTCAGCTCAGCCGCTGTATTGAAGTCCTTTCCGAACAAACCTCCCCAAATGGGGAAATTCTTGTTCCTGGAGGAGAAATTCAAAGCCTGGGCAGCCTTGGAGGATGACTGAAGTGCCAGGAGATGACCAAGGCTTGTGGAATCATGTTCCTTGTTCAGAAGGGTAAGTTCTTTGTTCAGTTTGAAAATACAAATACATATTTTAGATTCATGTAAACAGAGAAAAGGAGCAGGCTTTATTTACATGGCAGCACACAATCTTCTGTTTCCAAACAAAGGTCAAGGATGGTCCAGATAACTTTACCTTTTTGTACATTCATCTATAATTTTCCGATTGAATCCATGTGACAGCTGCTTGTGAAGAGATGATGAAAGTCTCTGTTAATATTCTCACTTGAAATTCATTATTCTTATAAAACTTTGAAAAGTGGTCTTTTCAAATATTCAGAAGTATTAAATACACTTTTCAGTAATTTCAGACATCATCTCTTACAGATGGCTGAAGTTCTGTCAGAAGGCCACTATCTTAGTAACTTTCATGGAAAGAAATGCTTGAAACACTGGACAACATTATCTTTCAAAAAAACACTTTCTCTTTTCAACAATTAAAAAAACCATCCGTGAACTCAGGAGTTACTGGTATAGCAGAGAAATGTGTAACAAATGCTACCTAAGCTGACAAAACAGATGGAGTTGGAAAAGCAGAAATCCCTTTGTGGCTAAAATGTGAGTTACCAGTCAGAACAGCTCATGTTCTGTGCCACTCCTGTGAAGCCTTCCTCTTTCTGTCCCCCTACCCTGCCAGAGGAAGTCAAACCCTTTTGATCCTGTGCTCAGTCATTAAAGTTAACTCTCGGCAACTCTTTTGTTCTTGCAGGTGTAATGTGCTTCCTCTGGTCTAACACTGCAGATGATTTTCAGGAGACACTCGTGGTTTCACTTCGTCAAGGTTATGTACAGTCATAGAATTATAGAATCAATCAGGTTGGAAGAGACCTCAGTCCTTGAATATCTTCTAGATTTCACTTGCTAATTTGTCCGTTGGGTTTCTTTTTTGCTGTAGGCCATCTTATATTGTAAATACACCGTGCAAAGAACACTGAAGGAAACAAAATCTTAAAAATCTTTAAAGAATGTTGCCATTAAGATTGATCAAATCCCTCAAATGTGACTGTATTTCTCTCATGCTAGTGCAAAACAAGCAAGCTCTGCCCCCGAAACGGCAGCTGTGGAACCAGTAGGAGTTACTTGTAGTTCTGATTTTCACAGCAACATTAGCCACTGCAGTTTGAAAGGATAGGAACTGACCAGAAGAAAAGTAACAAAAAGAGCAGCATTCCAACAAGCTCCTCTCACAGCTCACAACTTACATGCAAGTTGTGACTTAAATATATGTCGGGTTTTGTTAACATCGTAAAAAATCTGTTCACAGCAAGTATGAGAAGGTTTAATTATTTTTTTCCACAGCGTGCTGATAGGAAGCTGAAGACAGTTGCAAGCAGTTGGTTTTCCACCTACTGCCACGGTGGTGGAAATTTATTCTTTCACTTTGCAATCAAAGCGATCACAAGCTATCGAACACCATTTGCCTGAATGAGATTTCAGAGAAGCTGGACAAAGGTTTACCCCCAATGAGCAGCAGCACGTTGGTCTCGCTGCTGACTGCACCATCCCCTGTGGCCGCACACTGACAGTTGGTTCCTTCCTCTTCACCCACCATCTGAGCAGCAGCAAAAGTCTCTCTCTCTGAAGAGGCAAACAGACGGAGAGACTTGTCCTTCAACAAAAGGCTTGTGTCTCTGCTTGAGTCTGGTTCTGCCTCTGAAGTGCTCTGGAAGGCACAGAATCCTGCTGGCCCCAGGGGCAGGCTAAAGGTTTTCATTTCGATGGCGTCGCTCGCCGCGGCGCTGAGCACGCGGGACGTGGGACGGTGGAGGAAGTAGTTACAAAGGCGAGTGTGTCTCGGGATGGTCACCAGCTGGTGATGGTCCTTCTGCTCACCCTTCCAGTGGCTGGGGAATGTATTAGTGGAATTTGAGGTAGTCTCGAAATCAACACCAATTCCTAAGATGCAGTGATATGTTTTAGGAGTAAAGTTTGCCTTTGTGGTCCTACTAAGCTTCTTCCATGTCTGCGTATGGAAGTGATACTTCCAGAGGTCGTCATTCGGACTGGAGTTTGTAATCCCTCCACCAAAAATCAGCATAGAGTCTTTGCAGACTACTGAAGCATGACCTACCACTGGAGGAGGTCCTTGCCTAGTATAAGAGAAACCAGCAGTTAAGGGGAGACCGACAAGAAACTTTACACTGATTTTTAGCCTCTGTTTTCCTTTTGACTCAGAAGAATGAGTGCTGAACAGCTGCATTGGGATATCAAAATTACACTGCTGACAGCTGCATCAACACATTGCCAACAGCTCTTCCCAGCGAAGCCAACTGGAGCCCCAGGGATGGCACAGCACTATAGCTTAATCTGAACAATTCCTACACTCACCAAAAGGGCACCGTCTCCCTCTCTGCCTGCACACTGTCTCAAATGGTAAGATTAATTCTTTCCTTCTCTGCTCATTTAGTATTTCAAATAGAATAGTTTACCTTGTTCTGATGTTGGACCAGCTGCTGCTTACAAAGTCCCACTTCCACAAGTCCTTCTGCTCACTCAGCCCCATCAGTCCCCCAAAGAGGTACATGCCTGTATGATAAACCACAGCTGAGTGGCCATGCCGAGGTCCTGGGCCAGTGTTGTGAGATGGGCTGGAAACACACAACCACTTTCCTGTATCTGAAAGAAAACCACTATTTTTATAGATGTATCAAATACACCTGAGTATTTCAGAAGGGATTTATTTCAAGAAGAAAGTAACTATTCTGTTAGAGAATAAGGGTCTCTGCTCTAAGCTTATTATAATATAACAGCTTAAATTCTGACGCTGAAAAAATGCATGTAAAAAATAGTTTTGAAATAAACTTTTAATGAAAATGTCAGATGCTGCATGACAGATGCCATGGAAATTTTATTTACTGAGCAGTTTTTCCTACGGCTTTGTCAATTCATTAACTCTGACACATACAGATACTTTCCTGGCTGTAACAGGGGAAAAAAATCAGTCAACAAAACCACTCTTTTGTTAATGTCTGTGCTTATTGTCCCTGTGAGGGAATGAAGGATGAGATAAACCCATGATTCATTTCAAAATAGTGATGGAATGGCCCCCAGATAACAAAAGTTATCCATTTAGGAAGACTATGGAATCATCTGGTTTGCAATGGCCAGATTGGTGATGAATGTGCTAATGAAACCATCTCCTGTCAGGTTTGGCTCCCTATGGTCAGTTTGTCAAAAATGGCATTAATAATGCTGCATCTGAAAGATTTTGGTAATCCTTGAAGAATTTAGGGAGTTGTGAACAAAACATTCTCCCTGATTTTCAGCTCTAAAACTGGCAAATACTGCAAAACTCCTTCCACTGTAATAGTCGAATTAATTGCAGCTGGGTATTAATTGCATTGAGAGAATTCATTATTGAATGCTGCCGAGCAGAAACCAAAACTAACTTACAACATTTCTACTGAATTTCTTAACAGGGCAAGCCAGGCTCTCTTGCAGTAATTGTTGCTTTACACTGGATCAAAACCTTCTCCTGCTTTTTAACTTACCAAAGTGGAAAGTCCACAATTCCTGTGAAATGCCTCTGATGCCAAAGTATCCCCCGTAGATGTACATGCTGGAATGGTACACTACTGCACTGTGACCTTTTCTGTTTGCTGGTGCCAAGCTCTAAAACAGTTTAATAAGACAAAAACCTGTTAAGTTATATCAATCTCACTCTTGGAAATACACTTCTTTCCCCCACAAATGACCCTGCAGTCCCAAACTTTCTCTTGACCCTCCCCCCCACCAAACACAGCAACCAGAGTAGTAACTGTGTCCCATCTTATTAACTGGGTGTAATTTCGAGGTGTAAACACATTGCGAGGGTGGCATTTCAGTAGCAAAAAATGAGTGATTCTTTACATGCAGTGATATAAAACCAATCTCAAAAGACCAAGACATAAACACTTCCACTCAGGTTTCAATTAGAAGTGGCAGTAACTTGGTGAGTCCACGTGTTCAGCCTGAAGAAATGAAAAATGCTGCAGCACTTCACATTCCAAAATGTATTAGTGTGACTGCCAATCTGTTTTCACAACCCTACTTTTAAAAGCACAGGCTTCACGTATGGTTGCAATATTCCATTTAAAATTAGTTTTCTTGATAAGGATTTCAGAAAAACAGAAGCAGCAGCAGAGGAGAGGACTTAACTTCTTATATAGGACTTAAAATTTAAGAGCAGTATTTTTAAACACTGTTTTGAAGAAGGAAAAAGCCTTAGTTATTGAAAGTGCAAAGAAATAAAGTATAGCCACATGTCTCTGAAGAGATGAGATTGGAACTGTTTGGGGGAACATATTTCAAAGCAATCTGTTTAATCAACAAAGCAACAGGCATTTGATTCACACATTCCCCACTTCCTGGCTCCTTACCTCCGTCTCTGCTGGTACGTTACGGCACTCTGTCCATCTTGCCGAATCTAGGGGATTGAGTTAATAACGCGCAGTTTAGAGCCTGTACCACAAGAGGACACTCCTCCAACAGGAATTTTTCAAATTACAGATCTAATTTTCAAGTAAGCCTCATCCTGGTGTTTTCTACTGACAAGGCTGAAGAAATCTGCTCCCCACTAAGACAGCAGTACCAAGAGGCTTGCGGGAGACACGGTTTGAATAGTTTTCCTGTATCCTTATCTGATACTCAGACACAGAGGTACCATAACTGTATGCCTGTCGCCTAAGGCTAAATTTCACAATGCAGAAATAACCTGTAATTTTCAGTATTTTATGAACTTGCAGGATTCCCAGATTTCCCAATGGATCTATGACTCCCATTACTTATCACGGATACCTTGTTCTTCCTTGTTCTTTTTCATAGATCCCTTAAAGGTAGCACTCAAATAACAGCCAGAAATCACAGCTCTGGGATCCCCAGAAGGAGAGGAAATATCAGGTACCCAGCACCAGAGATAGACTGAGAAAGTAGTGCATTACTAAAAGCTATACTTGCCAGAAGAGATATTAAACAATAACTATGAAAATGCAAGACACACAACCAATTGTGAATAACTCATTCCCAATTTTCACTGGTAAGTACTGCAAGTGATAAGATGTTTTCTCCTTTGAAGTATATTGTATCTAGGGCTCTGTTCTTCCAGCAGGTATCTCAGACAGATGATGGAAAACACAAAGGATTAAAAAAACCCTCCATTGACTTAAGGTTACATAGTGAAGTAGCAAAAGAAGCCAGGAAACTTTAATCTTGGTCTGGCCATGATATTTACTAGCTCAAAAAGAACTCAGTAGCTCTCTCTTCCTCCATCTGACATGAAAATAAGCAGCCATTACTACACACAGGATTTCCAAAGAGAGAATACATTGTATATGAGATTGCTATTAAATTCAAATGCTGCACTGCTTTCATTAGAATCCACGCTTAAGAGATCCCAAATGTTTGTTCTTAGGAGAAAAACAACTGTGTTATAACTTGTTGGTGTTAATTTCCCACCTTCTTACTTAATTATACTTGATTTTTCCTGCTCCAGCTTATATGTTTCTTCAGTAACATATAAAATGAGATAGACTTGGATTTTAAAATGCATGTAAGGAAAAATACAAATATTGCATGAAATAATTATTGGGTTTTATGAACAAATAGTAAACTTCAGAAGGAGGGGGGAGAAATAAAAATTCTGAGACCTTAAAATACATAAAACTTCCCCATAAAATACTCTCTAATTGAAACAAGAGCTGACTCTTTGATAGTCTAACAGCCTATTTTTAGGAGGAAAATATGCACACAGTTTTACACACATTGCTTCTTGTAAATCTTAGGGAAGGCTATGTTACAAGCAGCAGAAAACAGGTTGGTTCTTACTGTTTATTATACCTATGGACTTGGAATGTCCCATGAAAAAACTGGCTTTTGTGTTTCATACCAGTGTCATATATCCAGAGAGGAGTTTTTCCTTGTGTGAAAGCAGAATCCACCATCCCACCAAAAATACACAGGGTGCCCTACAAAATGCAAAAATATATGTCACTGACAGGTCAGCATGAAAATAATTTTAAAACAATTCTTAAATGCAAAGGCTGCTGTCACCAAAATAGAATTAACAGTAATGCATACAATGATCTGTTAAGAATTAATCCCAAAAAGCCACCAAATTTTAATTATGTCTTAATTCTCTCCCAGTGGGAAACCCTGATGAACATTCTGCTGTTTTACCAGGGACAGCATTCCAGAACCACTCATTTCCTTGTCAGCCTGGGACAGCTTCAGGGATGCAGATCTGGAGCTCTCTGAGGCACTGCTCAGGTAATACCAGATTATGCATGTTTATAGAAATATTTCATTGCATTGCAGCTCCTGATACCCTAAATTCTGTTTTCCTCTCCCAGGCAAGGCTGTAATTCTTCTTTGCCTTTGCTCCCTCATCCCTCTTCTCTGCGAGTTCTTAAGTGAATGTTTTTATGCCGTAGCTTATCATGCAAATGAATTCAGAGCAACTGTTACAACTGTACAGCTAAGTCAAAGAATGTGCTGCCAAGGTCTTTATCTTGTATTGCTGTTATGTACTGAGCACTGACTGAGGAAATCAGGGAGCTGCACACTGCTGCAGAGCTGAATTACTGTCACTTTACTCAGAAAGATTCCAAAACATTGGTACAGCTACATCCAAATCTGCACTAACACAAAAATATTTCCTGGGCATAGGGTTTCAGTATATAATAATCTTTGGTGTGTTATTGCATTGTATAGTAGGAAATTAAATGATCAGGATATGGACAGTATAAATATAGGTTTACTACCTTATAAGCCACCATTGAATGTTCTTCCAGTTCTTCTGGACCATCTCGTGAGCAATCCAGCATTTCCCATTCATTTTTCACTACAAACCAAAGCTGAAGTCAAGACAGTGGTGCACTCAACACAAACATTAGGAAAAAGGTGCAAAGATGGGGTTTGAATTTGGCTGTGCTGCCAGTCAAGGGGGAAAATGAAGTGTTTTGTGATCTTTGCTCTCTGTTAGTTCAGAATATTGAGGCAATTTCCCAAAAATGATACATATGCATTTTTCTATTTAGTAAATTTAAATGTAATGGGAATTGATCATGTTACTGCTTGTACTTGAATTGTTACCTGCATCAAAACTCAACAATTCTATGAGCATGAACCCCAGCAAAATCCTGGTTTTTTCTGGTAACCACAGCTGAACAGGGAAGACCAAACATGAAGTCCAAAATTCCAAAGGGTCATATATGATAGTGTTAATACAAACCTACAGGGTATTGCATTCATGTGTTCCCTTTGTGCACGTTGACATGCATAAACTATTCCTGTGTTGAAGAGTCAGGAAAGCTGTGTGGCTGATAACCCTTGATAGAGTCAGGATATTTTAAATGGCTCATTATTTCTGGTTGAGAAAAAACCCCAGAAGAACTGAACTGAAATCTAAACTTTCTAGGGCACCTGCAACAGGAGCAAACACACATTATCTGCCCAAAATGCTGTTTATTCCATCCCTTTGATGGAGAGACTTTAAATGGGGATAATCTGATAACTGTGGAGTATCCCCAATTTCACGATGACTGGATGTGGAATCTCTTTAACCCTGACATACAAGTGAAGGGGCCAACTCACCTATGTTGTATCTCCAAAAGTCCCTGAGGGTGGTGGTGTTCCTCCCTCCATAGAGATAAACAAACCCTCTGCAAACAACGCAGGTGTGTTTGTATCGGTCGCAGGGAGTGAGCTGCTTCTGGGGTGCAGATTTCCACTCACAGTGTGCAGCTCTTCCTTTCATGCTGACAACTAGGATCTTATCCAAGGATCAACTTGCAAAGGGCAGCCATGCTAGAGGAGGGTCCCAAAAATTAAGGGTCAGAGCTTAAATGCTGTTTGGTCTGTAAAAAGACAGAAAATAATTCACAGTTAAAAAAAAAAAAAAAAAACAGGAAAAAAGGTAAGTCTTTACATTCTGAGAAAATGTTATTGTATTTTCTTTTCAAGCCCATCAAAAGCAACCTGACAATTTTGTCCCTCTGTGATAATGCATAACTTAAGTAAAGCATTTGATATTCTGACTCTCAGAGTCTTTTATCAGTGAGGATGGGACAGGAATATTCCTGGAGCTGAAAGTTTTCCAAAGAACGTTGGTGAGCTGAAGTGATAAACTTCAACAATTCACCTGCAATATGATAAAAACCAGAGTTCAGTCTTTTTTCATTTCTAAAAAAGTACTTAAATCTGTGCTTTAAAAATGGTGAAATAGGTAATATTACAGATGAAAGTAATGCATTAGCAGTTGTCCAGAATTTATTTAGACTTTGATCTGCAAACCTGGTGAAATGAGGATGCATCTGGGAAAAATGACACTAGCCCTTCCCATGCCACAAGATGTCACTGTGTTCTCTGAAGACACAAGTACCAGGAAAACATTTCTCTATTATTCCTCTTCAAAACTGTGGCTTTGATATATTTGAATGTACATTTTTTTATGAAGCACCCAAAAATATATCAGCATTAGGTCAAATTCTGGGATTTGTGTTGATAATGTGTCTGAGGTGACACATGTAATCAAATGAGGTGACAAGAGTCTCTCAATTCCAAGACTTTTTCAGTGAAAGCCACATTCCAGAGAACCTAGGATGGAAATCAGTAGGTAAGAGTCTGTCAGTGTGGACACAGTTAACTCTTCAGTACTGCAAAGTAATGCCTGACTTCCCCAGTTACAGTGTTTTCCACACTTAACTTCTCTAGCTTAAGGATGCAAGTATTTAACATCCCAGTGGATAAGGTCTAGGATCTTGCAGCTCAACAAAATGATCATGCAGCAAATCCATTCTTTTGACTGGAGATTATTTCCAGGATAAATGTGAAAAACCTATGCCTACTTGGCCCAATTATTTCTAAATAAATATATTTAAAAAACCAAACAACAGCAGACATACCAAATTTATCCTGGATATACAGCAATAAAACCATTTACATCCACAGAGAACTTTCATGACAGCTTCTGCCCACAGTCCTCCTGAGTAAAGCAGTGACAGGAGTGGAAATTTTCCCTCTAGCCCTTCAGAAATGGGATGTCTGGAACAAAGCTTTTACAAAAGATGGGTTATTTTGTGCCACCAGCAGCAGTGTGGGCAGGCACTGGGGCCATTCACCAACTTCCAGCTTAGGGTCTTCAGCCTATGTGTGCCCAGTGCACTTCCCACAGCAGCCACTCTGCCAGTCAAGGGCTGTCTTATTTGGAGAGATGCCTTTGCTGTTGGCTTCCCAGGTTAATTCATAAGGACACTGCATAAAAGCAGCAATGCTGCTGTCAGATCAGAAACCACTTCCAGGTAAAGTCTGAGATGTAAATGGTTTCCTGCAAATGGGAATTTAAACTTTCAGTAGGCCAGAACAGTTGCTTAGACATACAGCAATGCTAAGGAAAATTGAACCAAAGCCCTCTCTTCTCATCTACATGCAGGTGTTTTTACTAGACACATTGCCACAGTGTAACTTCAGACATATGAACTGTGCCTTGGAGTTCATTGTGTAAAGCTATATTTAGCCATACATATGCCAGGGAAGGTCAACATAAGCTCTGTTCACCCTGTGTGCATATGATTTCAGGGAAGGGGGTAGAGACTACGAAGTATCTAGAGCTCCATCAAAAGTTGCCATGTTCTAAAAAAGAATGAGCAATGTTCTCTTGCAGTCAGACACGAATGAGCAGTTAAATACAAAAGAAAAAACCCTATGAAATATTTCTGTAGAACCAGTTGATATGCTCAGAAACATGCTGAGTTATAGTGGCCAGCTATGTAACACTTTATTTTTCTATGTACTTCTATCATAAGCCTTCCTTTTTATTTTTCTCTCAGAATCTTTCTGTTTCGCTGCTGCACTGGGAGCAACATTTTTGTTTCACAGAGTTCTGAGTACTCTGCCTCTATGCCAACATCCCTTGTTTGGAGGGGTTTATTTATCAAGCAGCACAAAAGCATAACTCCCTTCTTCAAATGTTTTCTCATGTGTTCAAGGATTCCCTTGTTTCCAAAAGCCTGGATTTGTCCCAGGCAAATTCACAAGCTTTCCTTCCTTCCACCCCTAACAACGAGGCTCCTTGTTGTCCCTTCATACCATCTCCTTCCTCAAGGCTGTAGCAGATGAGCATTGGCAGATCAGCTGCAACATGACTGCTCCAGTTTGCTGCTCCACGAGGTGTAGAGGAAAAGTGTATCCTAAACTCAGTCACTCCAGCTCACAGCTGCACTGTGTAGAGTGGCCATTCCCACATGGCCACTGCTGTAGGAAGTACCTGTCAGCAAAGTGCCAACACAAAATCTGGGAGGAAGGAAGAGCTTTATACCATATTCTACCTGCTTAAAAGGGTAATTTGGAGATGCTGATACTCTGGAGCTAGCTCAGGTGCACTCACTGGGTGCTGCTCCGAACACTAGCTCAAGGCCAGAATAGCTGAGACCTCCTATATTGGTAGAAAATGAAGACTGGTACCCAGTCAACTCCCTCTTTAAAATCAGACTGGCTCTACCAAGCTCGTGCTGTGCTGGTGACAGAAACTCAAGCTGAGCTCGGGCCAGTACCATGTGTGGTATGAAGTGCTTTTTGTAGCAGGTGTGTGTTATCCCAGGTATCAACACTGCTACTGCCCTGAAAGTACCAAGTGACTTGTAGCCAAGTGCCTGTCTGGAATTGCCAACCTCCCTCTCTTGTTAAACAGACAGAAAGTTAGGACACAGCCTTTAGAAAATGCTTAACTGTTACCTTGATTCCTGGCATCAAAATAGGCACAATGACACAACATGCTACAGTGAGTCGCTTCAGATATTAAAAATTCTATTTAAAAAAGGTGAAAAATCTGTATTTTCACTATATCTGAAATTTATACTTATCCCTATTCATTCCCAAAGGAAGTGAGCCCAGGATGTGTTTGCAAGATGAATCCTCACTGCATCTCGCTCTTCAGGTACTTACATAGAAATTCAGGGCAAGTTGCATACAATTTGAGGCAACACAATGATTACAGTAAAGCAAGCTACAGAAGATACAGCCATATTTCAAGTTAATATGAATCCAATTAATCTGTAAAATTTACTGTTTGTAAGACTGGAATATATCCAGTGACAAAAAGATGTTAGAGACTCTCTTGCAGCATATTCTGGCAAGATTAGCTACTCAAATTTTATTGTTTTTTTTTTTTTTTTTTTTTCTCAGTGCAAACCACTATTGTAAGTAGAAACTGGAGGATGTTCTTGGTATGTTTTTTTCTGAAGGAATACAAAGATGGGCAGCATTTACCAAGGTGTGCATTCCTCATTTCCAGGGGAATTAGCAGCTATGAAGTAGTGACACATTCTAGGTGTATAAATCCATAATGCTTTCTGACATCTCGCTGAATAGGGAAAAGCAGCTGAAGTCATGAAACATGGATTCTCTCCCTAACTCTGCCAAGCTTCTGTGCAACCACAGCCAATTCATTTACTTCCACAGCTAAACGGGGACAGTCACCTCCTTAGTACAACACTTCACATTTGCTGATGCAGTGCTGTGTGACAGTGCCAAGGTATTACTGCTATTGATATAATTTACTGTGAAAAAAGGTGATAGGTTATTAATACTTTACAAAGGTAAAATAGGCTTGTCCCCTTGAGGATTTTTTTTCCTCAGCTATAAAGCTGGTTATTCCTTGTCCTACATATTTCTGCTTGTTATACTTTCTACAGACCCTGCGTCCTGTTATACAAATATTCAGAGAAGTCAGCCCTGATTTCGTATAGTAGACTAGCAACAGAATCCTGTCCAGTTGTTTCTCTACCCTAGCTGAACTCTGTGTAAGGCAAGTGAGCAGGATGGGATAACTAAAGCCAATCTGGGATGAACTGAATGGGTGTCTCCTCCCAGTCACACCCTTGGAACATGACTGACCCCTGTGAATCACAGCCATTCACTCTCAGCTAAAGCATTCTTGGAAGCAAACCTACAATCTCTAACACAGTTAACAAGCTGCTCCATTTCAGAGCTGGGGAAAAAGCACAAAGTTCATCACAACTCCTGCCTTTAATCACTGCTATTTTAAACTGCAAACTTGGCTCCTGGATTGCCTTTCTATAGAACCAAACTCACCAGAGTTCATCTACTGTCCATCTTAGCAGTCCCATTTCCAAAGAAAAAACTGCTGCTCTTCTGAGAACAATGTCACAGAGCAGTGTCCTCTGCGTCATGCAGCACTGACCTCAACTTCAACTCGGTACAAGATCAGTTATCCAATAGGAAGCTCTAACTTCAGCAGAATTTAAAAAAAAAAATACCCAGAAAGACAACTCGGAACATTTTTGCCAAACTTTTTTTTTTTTCCAAAACAGCTGTAGCACACACAAAAATGTCTGCTGCTCTCCAAACTCTTCTGCCATTTCCTTCTAAAAATAGCTCCTGTGCAATCAATCCCGATTGTTACAGGGCTGGAGGAGCTGTGAGCTGAGGGCCTGGAGAGCTGCAATTAGTGCTGTAACTACAGCACTGAGTGTGTATCAATTAACGGCTCCCCACTACTGTTTCATAATACAAATAATTCAGGAAATGTAGAAAGACAGGAATTACTTCAGGAAATGTAGTTTATATGTTCATTATATAATTATTTATATTTTTGTTAGATGTGGCTTATCAGACAAATGATTTATTTATTTAAAGTATTGCTTAAATAGATCTTCATTACAGCTTTTTTTTTCCTGCCTCGGCCCCCTGATTCATTTCCATCTGTTTTCAATCTACTCAGAAAAGTTTCATTTTTAAAATGCTTGAGCCTTTTGAAATATAATGAGATATGAAACCACTCATATTAGGGGGCAAAAAAAAGTAGGAAATCTTGTTATCTTTTGGGGTTGTTTTTTTTTGCTAATGACCCAGTTCTCTGAACTCAAGCCTTGAACCTTCCATGCAGAACACTCCATTTTCTTACTAGGCAACTTGATGGTTTACTGCTCTTCAAAAATAATAACAGATCTTCCTGTTTGTACTTACCCTAGAAACCTTTGCTTTACTGGTGGTTTTATTGTAATGCTTGTTTCAGTGGGACTGCTGCATGAATGAGGAAATTTTGAAGACTGGCAAGGTAGTTACAAAGTTTTAAACAAGGCTTTTTTTCAGCATATTGTGTTTACTTGCAATGCTTTACTGTGTGGGATAAATTTCAGTATCCTCAGGTTTGCTATTTAATTATTTCCTAAATTCCAGATATTATGAACTGTTTCTGGGCTGGGTTTTTTGGTTTGGGTCTGGTTTGGGTTGTTTGTTTTTTTTTCAAAATCCAGTATCTAATTTTCAGAGATGCTCAGCTTCAGAATTTCAACCTGGAAGTCCAAAGGGCCCCAGGACCACAGGGTAACTGTAATATTTCTGTATTGGCAGAATTCTGAATTGAAACAAGGGCCTGGCTTTGCTGCGTGTTGTAAATCTTGCAGTTAGCAGACGACTGAGCTTACAGCTGAAGCAGCCAAGACAAAAGGAAGGAGATGGAAAGCAATATTGCTTCTTACAGCGTGAAGCTGAAGGACAGAAAGAGGATTTGCAAAATGGCAAATCACAGCAGGAGACACAGCTCTATGCTGATTTCAGGGTTCAGAAAAATGACAGGTACTTTCAAGTAAAACTGTAAAAACCCTGTGGTTTGTATCAAGCTTAGACTGGACATAGTAAAGATTTACAGAAAAACAGAGGCTTTCACGTTGAGTAACTCTTAGCTGAATTTTAACCAGTTTAGAGTAGCCTCACAAACATTATCACTGCTATATTTCAGTGCTTCAAACTGCTTTTTCAAGCCAACAGGTATTTTAAAGGGGTTAACTCCTTTGCAACAGCCACATATAATTACAGTTTCTAAGGGCTGCAAACCTGTGTGTGTAGCTGCCTCTCTGGAGTGTGCAGTCCTGCAGCACCGAGGGCATTGGCACCTTCTCCGCAGAGCGAGCAGAGCACCACGGAGCTCTCGCCGGGAACAGCTCACTGCAGGTTCTGGAGCTCTGCAGGCAAGGTACTGCATTTCTTTCATTCACACCACATCACTATTAAAGCTCTAATTTTAAAAGTTAATAATAAATTTATACGTTTGCATATAATTCCAAAATTAAAGTTTGCAAATTGACATTATTAATCTATTCTCTTTCGCTTTTTTTCTAGAAGCTTTCACTCAAAAAAAAAGAAAATCCTTTAGTCATTAGGGCTGTGTAGCACTGCTGCATCTCTATTCAAAGTGAGTTCTTACCTAGTAATAAATTAATTTCTTAAATAAAGAAGTATAAATATATCCAGTTGTATTTTCTATGTGCTAGGTATATTTCTCATTTTTAGGTAAACAAATACAAAAATACAAACTTGGTTTGGAGTAATACAGTAAATATTTCATCCGTTTCCCAGATATGGTAGAGGAGGTGCTATCTGGAAAAAAGGAATTCAGTATTTAAAATATTTAAAATATTTCTGGGATTGTTACGTCTTTATATACACCTTTAGTATATGAATTGGGAAATGACATTTACTACTGCAGGGAAACAAGTTTTATGGTACAGACAAAAAATAAATATAGCTATACCACCTTAGTTTCCTTAGTAAATTAAAATTTCAGTTCTTGGGTTTTGTTTAGGGTTGGTGGTCGGTTTTTTATTTTAGGAATAGGGCTTTTTTATAAATAAAAATTAAAATGTATATAGTTTTGATTGGTAGATCTCCTCGGGCAATCTGTTAATTATTATTTCCAGCACTGCAATTAATCATTTGATCTCAACTCAACTTTGAATGAAGTTTCTGAGAAAGACCTTCCCTAAACACACATCCATAGGTGGCACAAGTATAGCATGTTATGGATGTAAAAATCCAGGGCACCAGCCATGCCTGGTCCAATGTTTATGCTGATAATCCATGTGGGTATGGGTTTTATTTATTTTTGGTCCTTAATAGAATATTTACTTCAGAACCTAATCTGCTTTTCAAATCTTATTTAGGGTCCTGTTGTTGACACCATCCATAGGCAGAACTCAGTCTCTGTTGTGGTCGTACTGGGATGGACACCCTGACTGTAAAGTGTCACTGCAGTGAGGCAGCGCCTCGGGCACTCGCAGAGACAAACAGGTGATTTTTCATGTTCTAGATATGACAGAGGGAGGAAATAACAGTTCCTGGTCTCAGAAATGAGAAACTCCATGTTCATAGAACAGTTCCTGGTCCTCACACTCTAAGATAAAAGAAATGAGAAACTCCATGTTCATAGGGCACACTTGAGATGTATTTGGCCTTTCACCCTTTCCTTGGAAGTAATTTATCCTGTCACCACTGGAACAGGTCATTGCGATACACGGGTCATCACCCCTTCCCCTGGAAATAGCAGGTTTCAGTGTTTCTAGAAGGCATCATTTTGGGATTTCGCAGAAACTAACTAGCTGGATTCTTTCAAGATCCAGTAGGCAGATGCCCTGGAGACTGAATGTAATAAATCTGTCCTTAGGTGTGACTGAATGCATCTTCTTGACAGCTTGTGACCTGCTGCTGAAGCAACTTCAAAATACTTTATTTCCTAAGGGAGACTCTACTCTCACTAATTCACAAAATTTTGTAGCTCAGGAAGAAAGACTTTGGTTGACAAAGGAGTCAGTGACTGCCCAGCCTGCATGCTCTCCTCAGGCACGAATGGGGATATACTTGACAGCTGAGAGCATATCAGTGAAAAGCTATTATCTTCCATTAAGAATGAAAGTCTGCACTGAGTTTTACTTGTTTGTTTTTTATATTCCCTGACTGAGGAAAAGGAGAATGTAATAAAACACTGAGCCACACTTAAAACTTAATGCCACACTTCATGGAAGATAGACATTCTGGTTTTTCTTGTCCCCAGGACGTTTTGCCCTTAGACAAACAAGGAGCAATCAGACAGAGAAAACATATAGGGTTATGAGAATAGCAGAAGCTGTAGCTTGAAGAAATATGAAGGAGGAAAGAGAGGGCATTTGGCAAAGAGAATAATATAATGTTCCAGCTGGCAAATATTAAATCATTCAGATACCATGTTAGAATCAGTATGAATTTAGATTACACTGTATGGGAGAAGTCATGAGAGACTTGTGTGAGAAAGACTCAGATGGCACAACTGGAATGACTGTCAGTCATGACTGGAGGAAAGGCTGAGTACAAAAGAATCTTTTATAGGGAAGATGAATTTACACAGTCAGGTGAAAGATGGTTGCATGAAAACAGATGAAAGAATTGCATAGCTGGAATAGATTGCATAGAGAGGAATAGCTAGATTTTGGTCTGGCAAGGAAAACAAAGGTGTCAGTAGACAAACAGTAATAATAACTGTGATGGTTCACAATAACCTTGATGCCAACAGTAACTGGGCTGCACCAGCAAATGGAAAAAACCCAAACCCACATAATTTCAATATATAAAGGAGACAGAAAGCATATGAGTAACTTTACACATACACGTTGTCGCTCCAAATTCAAATGGAATTACTCATGTGAATAAAACCAGTGATATGCATGAGCCTGCACAATGTAGCCTAGATACCAGAGCAAAAGGAGGACCAACTCTTTTGTCAGAATCCTGAAAAAATGTTTTGCAAGCTGTTTTCATATTCAGACTGCAAATGACAGGGTCCATTTTTGACTGGAGCCTGGCTTTCTGCAAAATTCTCACTCCCAGCTGACATGGTCCAGCATTCATCCCAAGCCAGATGCGCTCGGGCTCGGGTTTTGGATGGTTGCATTTCTTTGTCTTTTGCTCGGTAGAAGGCATTTTGTGCATTATGCTCTTTGATTGTGGAAAAGGGAACGAGCGAAAGGAGGATGGTGAATCTCCTAAACTGGAAGCGAGGAAACAAGAGCTCTGCTGTCCCTACCCCACAGCAGGATCGCGGGGAGTCGCGGGTCCCTTTCCCCAGGTGTGTCCGGGCTGCTTAGCGCGGCCGGCGCTTCGCTGCTTTCCGCGCTTTGTTCCCTGCGGTACCTTTGGAGGAGAGCGGCTCTGAGCGCAGCTGTGCAGCCGCAGCCTGTGCGCAGTGCCGGGTGCCTCGGGGCGATGCTGTGTGCCCTCCCTCGCTCCCTGCCCAGCGCTGCCCGCGGTGCCGCCGCTCCGCTCCGCGGGGCGGGCAGGCTGTGCTCATCGTCATACAAATCCTCTTTCTGGCCTGAACTCAGCCAGAAACAAACTTATAGATAATTATTTCAATATTTTTTCGGTGAGAAGGGGAGCACGCGGAGCGTTGTTTGTTTGTGCACTCCCTTCCAAGCCCTTTTAAGCCAGCACAGCCCAGCGATCCCTCTGCACGCTTTTCTCTGAGCCCCAGCGCTTGCTTGGACTTGTGTCCTTGGCTTGTTGCTCAGCTGCTTCAGCTGCCACCGGCCCACTTTATTTTTTTTTCCCCCCGTTTCTTCTTTACAGCTACATAAGGCTTCATAAAATAGGAATGAAACTCCCCCACCCACACGTGCCTCTATTTTCCATGTTGACATGTTTCCCAGGTTTGGGGCGGAGGCTACTACTTTTTCCTTAGTATTGTTCCTAAAAAAGAAAGCGTAATTGCTTTTTCAAGTTACTGTAAGTGGAGGCCAACACATAGACTCAGTCCACAGCAACGCAAAGCATATGGCCTGGGCTGCGTGAATAATACGAATATATTTGTAATATTCCATGTCCAATATATCTCAGTGTGGTAGCAATATGTACTTCTGAAGTTTTCAGGCTAGGACTTAAGCATGACTGAGAGGCCAGTGCAGAGCTACAGTACAGCACTTTCTCCAGATCCTCTTAATTGCATCCTCCTAGGAATTCAAAAAAACAACAAAACCCAAACCCCAAAACAAACCCACACATATTTCATAAAAAGAACTCTGAGATCATTAGCTAACATTTGGAAGTCCCTCAAATTAACATGCGTGAAGGACTGTGGCCAAACTCCCACTGGCTCCCATAAAAGCAGTAATCAGTCCTTCGAGCAAGATTCTCCACAAAATAACACCCAGAAGCCCCTGCAGAAAGGATTGCCAATCTCACCATCTGACTAGATTAAAAACAGCAGTAACAATGTGATAATTGACAGGAGAAACTTCCCTGACAGGGAATGAATCAGTGTTTATTTTTAGCCTTTTCCCCAAACGCTTTATTTAAACGAAAGATTAGCTAATTATTTCTGTCGTTGTATTGTCCACGCTAGAAACAGGAGGTGGCAGAGCTTTAGTTTCTGCAGAGAGCACTTTGTTTCAGCTCTTCCTTTGAGGTCTGCACCCTGGACACAAGATTATGCCAGTTGTCCTTTCATTTCTAGTCCGATCACATATGAAAAACGTCAAGGTTTCATTAAATTTAGACACCCCCCAATCAATATTTTTTATTTTCTAAATAGCAAGCCTCAAAAAAGGATGTCAGCAAATGTAAATTGTGATTGTCTCTCTATCCCACCTTTGATCCAAAGCTTCCCTTGGACAATAAGTCAGTATTAATCCTGTCACTGCCACTGCTCACTGCAGCCTTTTGCAATGACAGAGCACTCACATTGCAAGATAAAGCTGCTCTACCTGTGCACAGGAGCCAGCGCTAAAATTTTATCTAGGAGAATGCAGCTTGCCCAAGAAAAGACCGTGAAAAGATTTGTCCTGTTTCATTGGACAAATGTGAGGAAACCATATCAGTCCCAAAGAATTCAAGTAATATCTGTGTTTATGATAATAAGCATTTGGGTTCTGCGTTGTTTTGAAGGGAGGACTTAATTTTTCTTCTTATGCTTTTTTCTGTTTTCTTGTTAAATTTGGAATGGTTTGTGGATTGCAGCATGTGTTTCATTAGCAGAAAATGAACCAAACCACTTTGACAATGTCTGAGGACACTTTTTTTTGGTTGGTTTTGGTTTACCTGCTGTGGAATTGAGACATAAACAGCCCATTGTTTCATTTTGCCACATATCTATAATATGAGGACTGCTGCAAAGCACACAAAGAGCTGATTTACTGATCTTTTACTTTCGTAGTCTCAAAGCAATTGTACCACGCTAAATTCATAAGTCAAGTTGTATTAATTTTAGTCCTGAAGAATGAGCCTCATTTTTAGCATTTGAGTATTTATTCTTCAATGAAAAATGTTTGTGTATAATTTCTTTTCTGTACTTCTCAATATTTCACATAATTTTGTACATGACTAGTTAGACTAGACCAATTCTAGGTAAAATAGTTTATTTGTACCATTTTAGTGCACACCTGGTCATTCTTGAACAGAGTGGAAGGTGAAGTAGAGCAAGTAGATGATCACAGAATAATGGGGAATTACTATTTTCTTTATGTGCAACCCACTGGTGTCTTACAGAGGTTAGAGAGAGAAACCCCACTGCATGTTCTCATAGGAACAAGCTGAACCTTCAGCACCTCATCGCACATGTTAGTGCAAGAGATGCATCAAAATGGAACTTTACCTGGAAATAAAAGCATTAGTTTTCCTGTTTCTGCAGCTCCTGAGGAGACATTGCAGAAACAGCTATTCACTGGGATGAGCTCTGCCTTGCAGGTATTGACTGTGATGGTGCCTCCACAACCCCAGATAATCTCTGTTTAGAAGATGCATGTAGGACACTAATGGGAGCATTGTATGAAATGATTCAATCTGTGGGCAATCAGGCCAAACAAACCCAGGAATCATTCATAATCATTCCTACACATCTGCATTGCAAGAGGTACAGTTAACTACAAAGGGAAACATTAGAAATGGGGGAGGGTGAGATAGAGAATAAGGTAGATCAGTGCAATTGGCATGAAATACATGGGAGTTTAACCAGAATTTATTTTATTGGTTACAGGCCAAGTCAAAAAAAAAAAAGGGTTTAGGGCAGAATTTGAGCTCCCAAATCTAAAACAGAGATGGTGGAAAAACCCCAGTGAGCTGTGTTTGACCTTGCATCATGCCTTAATTCTCAAACCACCTTTCCTGTTCTTACATAAGCTACACTCTGCTCTATAGAGCCTCTCTGTGAGCCCAGATCTGCACCAGTTCAACAGGGCTAAGCAACCTGGCACGCATTCATATCTCAATCAGGAACTAGAAACTTTGTATTGCTCCATTCAGGTCCCCAGAGTGGCTCAGTTCAAGAGGTAATCTTCAACCCCCTCCAATGGACGCCATCAGACTGAGTCTTCACAACTGCAACTGTACCCGTTCCCTCTACAAGACATTTTTATGATACACTAGAGCTGGTAAACCATTTATCCAGGATGTGGAAAGTCTGAGTTCAGGGCCTGTTCTTTGCAGCTCAGAGGTATCAGTAGTCACACTGATGTCTGGGTGCATAAGTATTCACATGTAACCAACCTCAAAGCTTGATCACTTGCACTCCCAGCTCTGTCACCTGCATAGGACATGGCAGAGCATGTGGTGAGGCTCTGAACAAGGATGTTTAAATTAGCATTGATGTGTTCCTCTCAGATGTGACCAATGCTGTGCCATCAGAGGGTGCTGAAAATTACCAAGTGTATCAGCTGAGATGTAGCATGTTATATTGGTGGTATATTTGTGCCAGGGGCCTCCCCCTTCAGCATGTTCCTGCTTTTATGGAAGCAACAATCTACATTCATAGTCTAAACTATTTCAATATGGAAAACTCTCAGTCTGGCAATAGCTGCTCAGCAGTTGGGATTTGCAGCTTTTGGATTGGTAGGTATAACCAGTACCAACTTTCCAGGAAGGCCTTCCATGAATACAGGTTTGGGAATTACCACTGGATGGCAACCTCGTGCCACAGAGGATGTAATCACGTGTGATTTTGTTTGGCTGCAAACAGACATTTCTAAAAGACTAAGAATCAAGCCCACTTCTTCCAAATGCCATCATAAATTTAGAGTGACTTCACATAAGGCATTCAGGGCATTCAGTTTGATTTGGAGTTGTACCAGCATAACTGGGACAGAAATGTGAACCAGATGTTGAGAAGTGATACTCTGACTGCTAATTCTATTGATAAAGTTTTGAACAATTTATGAAATTTAAATACAAGGAGAAAGCATTGAGGGCTATGGCCATGAAAAACCAAGAGCACTCAGGTTCAGCTCTTCTGTGTTGTTACAGCCTACACTAAATTCTAATAACTGACCTTTAATGCCTTGTTCCATGGCAGTGAGTTTACCCTCAAGGCTACTGTAGTATACCCACTGTTCTTTAAAGATATAAGAAAGTTCTACTATGGTTGGCTGTAAAACAAGAAGTTATCTTAATTCCAAAAGTCACCATTTGGAGTCTTTGGTTTAAGGTTTCCAGCCTATATATTGAAAATGTTTGGAGAGTGTTTCAGTCATCTTTAATCCAAAATATAATGCTTTAATTTTGAAATATTTGAAAAATTGAGCAATTTTTTTCACATAGAGTAACCATTCTGTGACAGTCAACATTTGGGAGCTTTTTTGGTTTTGTTTTTGGTTTTTTTTTAGAAAGCATTTAGGTTTTTTGAGAAGGAATCAATTTTGGACTAAATCTACATTTTAAAATGTGGTGATTATCTCAGCTCTCCAGCGGAATAGAAACATATTCACAATAACTCTTTAGTAAAGACAACCCATTTGGCTTCATGTTCCATACACGTGTTGTGTATCAATGCAGTGTATAGGAGAATACCAGGAGATTTCTGCAAGTACCTTTGAACATTGGGGAAATATCTTCATTAAATTTGTGCTTCTGCTCCTTTTCTGTTGGTACAGATGGTGACACCTCTTTCCCATAAAGAGCTTCACTTCTCCCAACCCCAAAACTGTACAGTACTCTCAATATTAAGAATAGCTAACAAGTTCAAGAACTCCTTCAGCAAAGTCATCTTCACCTTTACTTCCACCAAAACCATCAAGAGAACTAGTAATCAATTTAAGCTGAGACATTTTCTATTTTGGGGCTGGTAGCATATCTCTGGTTTCAGCCAGGGAAGGGAAGTGCTTAGAGTGTTTTATCACAGCCAGCTCTTGTGATTTACTTGGCATAACTGGGAGAAGGAAATAGTGTAAATATGGGCTAAAGCTTATTCTTGGGAAATGCATAAATCCATGGACTTGGGATCTTTGATGTATATTTTTGGTTATCACTTGTATGCTGTCACTTCAGTTCTCTGTTTGTAGCATGAGAATAATATCAAACTAATTCTGTGGTGCTTGACAGAAGGGTTTCTGGACATATGCTAAATGTACGTGGAAGCAAACCTGGCAGGCTCAGGCTAAGCATGTTTCAGCACACCTTTTCTTCTCTCCCTGGTTTTGGCTTATTCTGAGGGTCATCATGGCCCTACCATAATTCAGTCACTCTAGGAAGATGCTCTAAATTAAGAACTGGCTGTAATGGCTGAACAACAAAGCAACATGAATCTATTCAAAGAGTAGGATGGAAGCTATTATCTTCCCAAACTTCTGCCCAGCCATCTTTACAGTCTATGCTGGGACTTAGAGCACTCACAGTTGAAAGGATGGTCTGCAATTAGCCTGTAAAGAACCTGTGTCTCCCTCACTTTGTTTTATGTACTGTTGCCATGCACCGAATAGCTGGTAGTTAACTTAATTTTTAAAATCTACTTCATGGGGATACCCCAGGGCTATGTTCTTACTTGTGGTTTCTATGTACTGGCTCTTGTAGATATCAGTAGTTGAGAAAGACACTCTCGAGGAGAGCTGACAAGCTCTAGGTAGCACAAGTGGAGAACTGAGATCCAGGGAAATTGAGTGATTTGCTCAAGGTCACATGCTAAGTTTGTGGCAATGTTAATCTACCTGATCTGATTATCTAAGGCTTATAGGCACCAGAGCATGTCTTAGTGCAGCCACAGAAATGCTAAACTGGAGAAGTTAATTTGAAAAAATAAGGAGAAAATAAAAAAAAATAAAAAGAAAGAAAAAGAGGCATCTTTGGTACTACTTGAAGACTTGCAAGGAATTTTCATTTTCCCATTCTTTGAATACTTTGGAAATACATAAACTCTTGGGATCTGCATTTTAAAATGTTTTGAACTGGAATAGAATCTGTTAAATGTAGCCAAGAAACATCTGGTTTCCCGTTCCTGGAACCCCGAGCTGAGGCAGCCGTTTTCCTGTCAGCTCTGCTGCAGAGTGAAACTGGTTCAATAGGTCATTCTGTTCTCTCCATTTCTTACTTCTCAGTTTCCTATTAAAAAGATGGCCAACAACATGAGTAAGCAGGAGGGGAAGGGAGATTCTGTGTAATGTGTCTATTACCCTGTGAAAACAAACCATTTAGCTTCAGACTAAGTTGGATAACTGGTGAGAACAGAGTTATTAAGCATTAGAAAGAACATCAGGGATTATATGGAGCTTTTAGATTTATTAGCCCCCAAATGGTTTATTTCTCATCAGTTGAAATAGCAATCTGATACAAATCCCATGGAAAACAATGGAAATCTCACATTGATGGCCACTGGGGTCTGGATACCCTCTTTGGTATCACTGGTAGATGTCCTGATGGAAACTGGTCACCAGTACACAATATATTAATTGCAAGACTGTTATTAACTATGATCTGAACAGCTCCAGACTGGATGCAGTAACTGAAGGGTCAGCAGTGGTTGTATATATAATTTTTTCAATGATCACTCACTCTGATGGAGTCAATCTGAGGACAGCTGTGAGGGAAAACCAGAAGAGTTCTAAGGCCTCATGTAGAGAAGACCATAAACATATTGTGTAGGTTTGAGTTCTTACATTCCCAGCTCTCTGTGCTTTGATGATGCCTTGGACAAACAAGCATATTCTTGAGAACTGCATAATTTTTTCCTTCATCTTTTAAGAACAGGATCAAGACTCATAAAAGCATTTAGCTGCTTATGCTTCCCCTGAAATCATCAGGCATAAATAACATTGGGAGCATATACCATCATCTGATATTTAATTAGCAATGAAAATCTGTATCAGCCAGTCAGTGGCATTAAAATTAGGAAACTAGTACACTGAGGTGGCAGAACCCTCTGTACGTATCCTTTCTGAAACATGGCAGTACCCTGTTTTTCAGGACCAGTCTCAAAAATAACCGTAAAAAGACGTGCTGTGATGTTCTGTCACAAACATTTTGGTGACATAAAAAAGCCAACAGACCATCAGAGTCTTGTTTCTTATATAGGTATAATTTGCCATCACTCATGTGACTTAAAAAGCAAAACTAATTTGGAGGAAGGGTTTATTAATTTTTTTTTTCCTTAGATGTGATCTTTCCCTTCCTCTCTGTGAATTTAAAATGCTGAGGAATTGAGTCCTAATCTGAGGCAGAGTTTCCAAAACAGAATAGGAGATGCAGCACATTCTGTGTTAGGATCTTGCAAAGTGCTGATGGTATAAATTAACTAATGAGGGTCAGGTTTGTGTGCATAAAGGAAACTTGCTAGAGGCAGATACGGTGCAGGAAGGGAAAAGGGAGTTGTACAGCTTGTAAGCGGTTCCAGGCAGCTTCCTGATACTATTTAATTGGTGAAACATTTTGTTTCCTCCAGAGCAGTGTTTGACTTAGCTTTCATCATCACCAGTGTAAATGAAATGTCTTTATTTGTGTCATGTCTGGCTTACATTGCCCAACATTCACAGTCGGATACTGAAGTGACCATTCCCCAGCTAGTCTGTAATTATCTAAATCCACATGGTGTTATGGTCCATCCATACACCCCAACTAGACTACAGTCAAATGTATGTTTGCTGGAATAAGATCTAGTCTGACTGCCAAGAGGGACTGTGCCATTTTGCTTCACAAATGGCAAAAAGAAGTCAGTAGTGACATATGTGTACGGAAAATGCAGTTGTTAATGAATAGTTGGGAATGGAACGGTGCAGTTTACTCTGTGATCCCTGGGTTGGATTCCTCAATGCCATCTTCATCTGCTTTCTTCAGTCTCGCCTGACTTTCGTAGTTGCCATATAAACATTTTGTTGTGTCAGGGAAGGTTCAGGTCGGATTTAGGAATACTTTGTTCATTGAAAGAGTGGTTAAGCATTGGAACAGGCTGTCTAGGGAAGTGGTGGAGACACCATCCCGGGAAGCATTAAAGACAATGAGCAGACGTGGCATTTCATGATATGGTTTTAGTGGGCATGGAGGAACTTGTTTGAAGCCTGGACTTGATGATCTCGGAGGTGTTTTCCAGCCTTGATGACTCTGATTTTGTGATTTGTCTAAACACAGTTACATTTGTTGTGTGTTTGGCACGTCTGTATTTGGAATTACCATGGTTTACAGAATCACACTCAGTGGTGTGATCCAAAGGACCAGTACTTAATACAGAAGATCCTGCAGGCTGTGAACAAGAACGTGCTCCTGCACTGCTTGAGTTCCACCTTAGTCCCGCTGTTTCCGCATGGATCGTCTCCTACCTGGAGCTTTACGTAGGAACGAGGGACATCTAGTGGCTCCATAGAACATAGCAAAGGAAGATGTTCTGCCCGAAAAGGTACACTGCTGTGCAAAGCAGACAGTTCAGTGAAAACTCGACTAAATTCAAGACTTTCTCAATGGTTGAAATGTAATTCGAATATTTTGCGTTAGCTAAGAGTTGAATAATCTGCGATGAATTTTATTTTTGTGTGTCTACCTTTTGTGAAAAGGGGAGATGACTTTGAGACTGACACAAGTTAAAATGTATTTGGTACCTAATTTCAGGAGGACAGAACATTCTCTTTCATTGGAAGAAGCAGGGGTACCAGGGTAGCTGGTAACAAACAGAAGCAAATCACACAACACAGTCCTGTACATGTTTTACTCCCCCAAATGAACACATTCATTCTATGCATGGCAATTCAAGACGTGATTAATTAGACTGGGTGATACCTGATAGCTTACAATGAGAAGGAATAACTTGTCAAGGAGTCACATTTAACTGTGAAGAGCAGTTAAATGGAGCCTTTTCTTGCTCTGCAATGTGTTTCCTATTTTAATACTTAAATAATGAGTTTCATTAACAAGTAACCCACTCTGAGTCATGTTTTCCTCTCTCCGCTTTGTTCTTATCCTAACCAATAGTTACTTGTCATCCCAATAGCTTTTATTATGAAAGATGTGGTGCACATAAAAGAAGCAAAAATATCTGCATTGAATTATATGCTAGTTTTATAGTGTGAGCCCATGTTTGTATTACGTTTGCCATTCTGTCTTTTTTTCTAGTCTGTACTGAAAGTCTGGATAGGCTAGCTCTATTCTGCTGCTCAGAGCAGGAACAGTGCTTGTCCTCTTGACCTGCGATAACTAAAATTGAGAGACAGATCAGTCAGTCAAGACTGTCATCTCTGAATGTCTCTCATTCCTGACCACACAAAACAACAAAGTCAATTTATGCAGACAGAATTGGAGTATTTTGGCTGGGGCATATGACTAAAGAAGGCAGCCTACATATAAAGAGGGAGGCTTCTCTGCAAATGAGAGCAAATTGTTGCCAAATATTAAGACAGATAATCTGGAGAGAGCAGCAGGAGGCATTCTGTCTCACCTGAGATGCTGATAAAACCTGGAAGCCAGAGGAGTGAGATTAGACTGAGAAAAGACGAATCACTTGTTATTTTGCAAAGATGTGAAAATCAGGAGGGGTTTTTTTAAGAGTAAGAAGCGATGATAAAGAAAATCCTTTGGTAACAGAGTGGATTTTGTCTTCTATTTTCCCTTCTGGGTTAAACTAGAAGCCTATAGACCTTGGTGAAGCTAAGGAAATGGTGAGCAAACAAGCAAAGGGCTCTCCCATTCTGACACAGCACTTCCAGCTCCATGTTGAGCCCCTCTGAAGACCTTATGCTGGGGTTCATAGAGGGATTCTCAGCCCCTACATGTGCCATTAAAATGATATAGGAAGAGTTATTTAAACCCTGCTCAGATTGCATTAGGAGCTTGAAACAGATTAGGTCCAGTGGTTCAGGCTAATGTTGGTGAGGGGTTGTTATTACAGAGGTTTTTGTTTCATCTAGGAACACTGGAAGCAGGAACTTTATTAATGTCCTGTGATTAATGAGTAGTGAACACACTGAGTATATGATAGCTCCTGGATCCTTAAGATTAATGAGAATATTTCTTTATAGAGAGGTATTAGCCTTTATTTATGTCATAGAGTTTGCAGGTTTTAAAGTCCTCAAAGTTTTAGGTGCACTAGCAGGCACAAAGTTATGTTGCTGAGGTCCCATTTATCTCCAGATTTGTTTCAACAATAGTTCACTGTAGAGAGAAGCTGCCATGAAGAGAACTTCCAAAGGATGTTTCTGTTTGGATCTCTTGTGAAGGCTACAGTTAGGATGTGAACATAGACATACCAAAACCCTATTGCCGACAACATTCAAACTGGATTTACCCCTATTAGGAAAAAATGAGCTGAAGCTGGTTTAGCTGGCAAATAATCAAGTCTCTATTTCAGAAATCTCTGGGAAAGAAAGGCAAAACCAAAGTATACCCGACCATATGAACTCCCCTGACGTAAGTGTGGTCAATGACCAGAACGAAGAAAATTAATCCGACTGGCATTTTAACTAATATTTACTAAATAAGAAGGTAAAGACTTCTTAAATCCCTACTTACCTTTGCCATTGTGAGGTTCTGGTTGACACATTACCACTTTGCTGATTAATAGGGCAGTGCAAAATGAACCTAAAGTGAGCATTAGGCTGAATAATTTTCCTTGTGAAAAGATCTAGGACAAATTGACAGACTGGTACTGACCCAAGGCTAGGTGAAAAGAGCATGTTGGGGAAAGGCTGGAGTATGCCTTGCACAGATTGTGAGCAGAAAGGGTAAATGGGAGAGTAGAGACTCAGCACCTGACATCCTTCAAGCGTAAGGTCTGTTACAATGCTGGAAATCAGCCTAGGACTCCTCTGCTCTTACTTCTGTTGGTGCTGGAGTGCCAACAGCAAAAAAAGCTATGACTACTCAACTCGGACTTCCACTCCTGCTGCCCTACTGCTTTGTTCCTGGTCTTATGCAGGGATAGGTACATATTTACTAACTAGTACAGGCAGACACAGATTTCCATTGACTAATCTTCCTCTAGCAAGGTGAGTCATCATATAGAAAAGGTTGTTTCTGCTTGTTCTTTGTTCAGATTATAATCAGTCAGCGATCCAAAAAAGGCCAGGCCAGTAGTTTCAACATCTATGATCATCTCTGTTCTCCCATAGTGACAGATGGAAACTTGGAAAGATGTCTGTAGCTTCAGGCTTTCTGGAGGAACAGGTCTTCCTTGGAAATTGCTTGGAAAGAAGCTGACGAAGTTCCTGGTAAGAACTTAGCCTTTGTTATCTGTTTCTCTATCTGTCAAAACATGGCATAATCCTTCCCTGCTTCACAAACGTATTGTGAGGAATCATCAGTTAACATGTTTATGTCGATAAAAGTGATTTCCTATTCTAAATCACCTAGACTTAAGTCCTTATGAACACAAACTGATCTCACCCTTCTTAAAGATCTTTTCCCTCTTTTCACACATCTATATTCCTCTTTGCATTCTACTGCAAAATGCAATTGCTGCTAGCATTGCTCTTGTACACCTGACAGCAATTTTAACCATCACACTGTATTTTCCAGAGCAATTAAATAATCAGCAAAGGAAAATAATTCTACTTCAATTTCTGTTCTTCCTTTTTGTAAGTGTTGGAAGATGTTTTCTACCTCACATTGCTCACTACTAAAATTTCTTATCACTGCTCCAACTCCTTGATATTGTCGTGAGGAACAGTCTTTGCCTATATTTATAAAGCATCTTTTAGTCCAGTGATCTTTAAGAGAATTAATTGTGACTAAAACTGGAGTTACCTATGAATAAATCCTGGTGTAAATATTATGTGTTGTCTATGTTTGCATGTTGCAGGACCTCTGTCTCTTTCTACAAAAGTCAGCTTTCTCTGGAACAGAACAGCAGCAGACCAAAATAATCAGCACCATCTTAAATGCAAAGTGTACTGTCCAACTGAAATTGCACCGGGAACCTCAGAGAGCAAACTGATCTGGAAGCTCCTGTAATCAACTTCATGCCCGAACTGGCAACATATTTTTAGCTATGACACACTCTTGAAGGTTTATTTAGGGTTGCAAGAAGTACCCAAATCCGGAGGTGGTCATCATTTTAGTTATGGCCTTGCTGCCTTCTCATTATCCAAGTTATCCTCCCACACACAACCTTGCCTGCCATATGAAATAGTCCTTTCTTTTCTTGCTCCCTGCCATGATCCCTTTTACTCCTGCTCACCACTCTCTCTCCCTCTATAAAACTAAATTCCTGGCTTTTCCTCTTTTCCCCATATTATAAATACCTTCCACCTCTTTCCCAAGCTGCAAACTACTTCCTTATCCAGGTTTACTACCAGATGCTGTATGTTAATGTAAGGAAACATCCCAGAACAGAGGAACATGAGTTGCACTTCATAGGGACTTCATAGTGAGGGTGGTCAAACCCTTGAACAGGATGCCCAGTGAGACTGGAATGTCCACCCTTGGAGATATTCCCACCTCAACCAGGAAAAGCACTAAGCAACATGACCTAATTTTGAAGACAGCTCTGTTCCGAGTGGGTAAAGGATGAGGTAATCTCCAGTGATTCCTTCTAATCAAAATTATTTCATAATTCTAAATAAATCTTGGAAAAAGAGGAAAAGGAAGAGCACACAAGAATCTATGAGAAAGGTGGTTTTCTGGCAAGAAGCAAAAGGAATACAACAAACAAACCAGAGCTGTGGACAGTTATTCTGCTTTTCATGTTTGCACTGAAGCAACTCAGGACACAGTCACATAGGCATCAAAATCAGTAGAGAACCAAGAAGAGGATCAACACTCACATGCCTGTGGTTAGCCTAGGCTTGATTCATCTGTTTGTCCTCAATAGGTTTTACAGTACTACTAAAAATCAAGATGAAAGAAGAGAAACATAAATGTAAACTCTATCTCAGTTTTTGGGGACTTAACAAATGCTAAGAAAGTGAATGTATTTGTGATCTTAAGTCACACTCCTCAACCTCACAAACAATTTGTATTTTCCCAGTTTGAGATGTCACTGCCCTTTACTACACAGAACAACCCCAAGATCTTTGATTCTGAAATACAAGTTGCTAGAAAATCCTTGCTAGGATCATTATGAAGAAGATGGTTCTGTACTCTGGTTTATTTTACTACTACTGCCACTTTATTTGGGAGATGCACCACCACCAGATAAACAAACATTGATAAAAACAGCATCTGTTTAGTAAATATTGTATTATAAAGTATTGTTCTTCCACTATTCTCCTAAACAGAACAAGTTCCTGAAATTAAAAGTCCGGTAACAAAGGGTACAAATAGAACAAGAAATCTGGCAGCAAAATCTATTTGAAACAATAACTTGCAAGAGCACTCTCTGTTATGCAACTCAGTAGGAGGGTACTGGCAAATACTGAAACACAAAATGCCCAATCACCAAACTGATTTAACATGATAAAGTTCCACCAAATCCAGCATTAAACTAAAAGCCAATGCAGGAGCTTGAAAATCATGATACATGATAATATACAACTCATGGGAGGCTTTAATGCTGAATCTGGGATGAATCACATGAAGAAAACCACAGGGAATTTTTAACACAAAAAAAAAGAAATCTGGAGGGCAAGGACAATGACTGACATAAGGGAGTGTAGCAATTCCTAGCATAACGTAAAAACATTGCATGCTTGAAGGCTGGGCTAAAGTTTCCTCTGAATGTGTTTTATGGGATTATAGCAGAAACAAATTATCCTGACAACTTGAAAGAAAAATTAGTGGCTTATTAGACCAATTGATAAAGCTGGAAAGAAGAGATAAGTTTTCAGGCATGCAGGTGCTTCTTCAGATCTGGAATAGAGACATCAAACTTCAAAGCTAAATCCAGGTCAAGGACAATTGTGCTGAGTTAGGACATCTGCTTTGCTTCAACTGTTCATTAATTTCTTTTTTAAAGTCTGTAAGCAATGACCTGGGAAATAAATTAATAATAATATATCCCTGTAAATGGCTTATCATTTCTAAAGCAGGCTTGCAATTAGAAAAGGATCTAAGGAGTAAAATTCATCCCTGCAAATCTGCACAAAATCACATTGACTTTTCATGAGATTTACAGACCTGTTTGCTTACATTGCTTTAGAAAATATTAGCTGGATTCCTAAATCACTTAGGTGCTTTAGAAGATTTTACTTTTGCTGAAGAAGGCAATAAACATGTCAGGTTACTGCCAAGGAGTGGATTCATGTGGGTCCCTGTTACTTACACAATCCCAGCGGTGGCTGCAGAACTGCGTCAGGGATGGGTATGTTTGCCTGACCAGACCTGGTAAGAAGCTCAAAGCCTGAGATCTGACACAAGCACAGACAACACCAGGCAATGCTAAGCAATGCCCTGATGTGGCTCAGCTGTAATGGGTCTCTTGGGCTAGTCCTAGTAATGATGTAAATACAGTTTTCTAAGTTGGTAATTTGTCTTTATTGAAACTTTTCACTGGAGAGGGTAGAGAAGATGAATCAGAAAAGTAATTTTCTGTTATTGGCCATTCAGGAATTTTTAAGTTGTTACTTTTTCAATCATCTACAACAGTTTCCTGGTTTTTAGAAGGAGTGCATGATATCATATCCTGAGCCCTTCCCTTTTCTTGGAGCTTTCTGAGGCACTAGGAGGAGTCCAGCTACAGTCATCATGTGTATTGGCCTGTAATGCTATAGTGGAGCTGCTTCTGCCACAGTCTGCCTGCCTAATTCATACCTGTTAAGAAATTGCTGCTCTAGGACGAAGGACCCTTTAAGCACAGTGAGTATCAGCTAAGAAAGTAAACAATTTATCTAGTTTGTAAAGTTGCATTACAGGATGATCACTTCTCTGTGTATTTACATGTATGTGCAGTTAGGGATAGAGATAAAAGTGAATGGAGAACTTGCTGTCGTTATTCACCACTGAAGTGAGGAGTTTCCTGGCCCAGCTGGGGTGGGAAAAGTGACAGCAGCAACATGGGAGGCCCTTGGGGCGCAGAGATTGGATTACAGGTGTGGGATAGGTGTACGAAAGGGCCAGGGACATGTGCCAGGCAACATACCCATTTGCTGGGGACAGACAGACAGGAAAAAAGCAGCTGCTAAAATGTGTACACAAGCAGCTGTGCATGAGCACATGGCATTGTACTAATCCTGGATGACAAGCACCTCTTGTTTACTCTTAATCTGGTTTGATTTAAGGAATGCAGTAGTACTAGCTAGTAATAAGCAAAATAGAAGGAGAATAAAAGAACTAGTTTTCTTCACTAATCCCCACTCATCCCTAAAGCACACAGACCAAGTAAACATTGACAGTGAGTAGTGAGTCCTTGACTCTTTTTAGTATAACTACATAACCCGTGGTGGTGCTGGTGTTACTTCTGCACTTCTCCATCTTGGTCTTTAGCTCTGAAATACAGAGCTAAAGGCTCTGCCATTCTTGGTGGAGGGCCTAAGGTTGTGTCTAGATGTCTCTGCAATGCTAATTTAGAAGAAACTTGTTAACTATATCAATAATAGAGTTATATTTATAGTGTATGAATAACGTAGTATGATCCAGAATTTGCAGCATTAAAAAACTTACAGCGAAAGTAAAGAAACGACTTGCATTTATAGCTATCAAATGATATTGTAGAAGTTAGTTATTAACCTAGAAAGTTGCTTCTAAAAGGACAGAACATCTGAATTTTCCTTTGCATGTTGCCCTAGTAGAATAACAGACATAAAGACCTCAATCTACTTTGAGTGGATCCAAAAGAAAGCAGCAGTGATATTTTTGTAAATATTTAACATAATAATAACTGGCTTCAAAAATGTGCAAGTAAATTGTGTCCTTGCCCCCCAAAAATGTCATTGGTGAGGTGAACAACTGTACAGGACACACATAACCTTTGCATATGTCATTGATCACACTACTTTTAATTTGCTCACTGTGGTTTTGATCAGCTCCTTCATAGAGTCACAGCACAGTGTTAGTAAAAACATTACTTTTTGTCATCTGCTAAACTGTGTTCTGAAGTACAAACTCCAGTTAAAAGTTGCTGGACCCTCTTCTGTTGCTGATGTAGTTGATTTCCTGTCAGAACAAGCCTGATATTTTCTACAGCACCGTTATGAAAAGAGTAGAAGGATGCTAAAGATGTGCTTGTGTGCTGCTTGGCCTAGCCTCAGCAGCATCAAGATTGCTGCCCAAGAGATGACTCTTAGTCCACCTGCTCCAGGGTTCTGCCTCCAACAGCAACCTGTACCAGCTGCATCTGATACAGCTGCAAGTAAGTCCAGAGAGATCAGCTGTCAAGTAGGCTTCACAGGAGATGTTTCTACATGCCTATCAGTTATTAGTTGGCTTGTGCTGTGCAACAGGAAGGATCTGTAACAGAAGATATTCACACTTCCATAGAAATGTTCATAGAAACGAGCCTTCCTGACCCCATCCCTACACAATTGGGCAGCATCCCTATACTCTTCCTCGGATACTTGTCCTTCCTTTTGCTGCCTGTGCATTTCCTTCTTTGCTCTTTAGTTTGACCACCATGCCAGTCTCTTGCATTCCTTTCCTGATTTCTTACACCTGGGTATTGAGAGCTCTTGCATTCTATGGAAAGCATCCAGATCTGCCAGTTCTGTTCTGCTCCCTTGTCCCCGAGGGCAGTTTCCCAGGGATTCCTACTGGTAACTCCTTGAAGTGCTGGAAGTTTGCTTTCCTAAAATTCAGAAACCTGACTTTATTCTTCACCTAACCAATACCCCTGAGGACTGTGAACTCCACCAGTGCATGATCACTGCAGCCCAGGCTGCCTCCAATATTGATGTCACAAATTAGCTCACTTGCATTGGAGACCAGCAGGTCCTGTAGTTAATTATTTTGTTGCCATGCTTAAAAAAATCCAAAGGTGAAAGAGATATGAGTTTCCTTTATAGAAACTACCTGACTCTGCTCTGCTGTCCTGTTTATATATGTCTTCAAAAATAAATTTTCCAGCACCTTACATGCAAAGAATGTTAGCTGCACAGCAAATGTTTAATTAATTAATCCCACAAAGAACTTGTAAGGTAGGTTCCCTCATTTTACAGGTGAGAGTGAGGCAGTTAAATTAAGTAACTTAATACCACACAGTGAGTCAGTGCTGAAAATAGATTTTATGTCTTCTGGTTCCTCGCCCTGTATTTTAATCATCAAACCAGACTTAACTCTAAAGTTAAATGAACTCCTTAACCTATTAAAATAATTGTTCTCAATTTCATGGTATTATGTTTTAATCACCTAAGCAGCTGAAATACTTGTAAAAGTTTTCCCTGCTTGGGACCTGTTTTGTCTTTCTAGTTCAGATATTGCTTCAGGTATCAGCTGAATATGTGATCCTGAACTTCAAGAATACACTCTAGCAGATGTCCACAAAAAAACAAGGAATGCACTTAAAACTCACAGCAGTCTTTTACTGTCATTGTAGCAATACGTTTTCATACTCTCAGCAACCACTTAACAATACCCATAGCTTTAATTAATGGAGCACAGTGAAGTTATTGCCCCACAGAAAGCAAAAGATAGACTGCTGGTAATGCTGCCATGACTAAATGAAAATGTAGCCTGGAGCACAAAAGAGCAACAGCATCTTAAGAAATATCTGCTTAGAAGTGCAGTTCTGAACCACATGCTGTGTCATCTCTGCATAAGCTGGAGCAGAAAGAGATGCCAGCCTTGCAAACCTATTTAAATGAACAGTGCCCGTGTTCAGGCTGATGGTATGCTCCAGCAGCTTGGCAGCTTTTCTGAGCATAGTCCACATATTTGTTTATGCTGATAGGGCATATATAAATTTTTCCAGTCCTCACTATCTTACCTGTTTGATGCTGTTCTTCAGTACAGGGTAGAATAAAGGGTCCAGAAAATATATCCGTAGGCATAAGACTGAAAGTGGCTCAGGAGAGGGAATGAAGAAATAATATTACCATGACTTGCTCCTTATTATACCTAGATATAGACACAGCTGTCAGTTACACAGCCTTGTACAATGCTCTGTATCATACAGTATTTCTAGTGTGGGTGAGATGAGCAGCAAAAGCCTGTGGTCAGCTCCAAGATTTTTATGAAGACTTTTCCCACATGTGATGAATAGGACATTGCTGTGCAACCAACCTTCCAACTTCATTGCAATTTAACAACAAAATGCCTTAAAAATTCAACTGCTTCATTGATGAATGCAAATAAAGCTCCTAGGTGGCAAAATCAGTCAGTAAGCATTGGCATGCTGTATTTATGGAAACACCTCCAAGGTAATTGAACATGCTGTACTTGTAAAGAAGGGAGTCACATCTTGCCCACTGAACTGCAGGCTAGACAGAAGGCTTCAGGTAAGATGCCAAGGAGAGATGTTCTGACAAGGCCATTTGGTTTCCTCTGGGGTTAATACTTAGAGTTTACCATGTGGCTTTCCTTTTGGGTTTCTCTTCTCCTTGAAATGTTAGCTATGAGCATATTTTACATTTTGCCACTAGGGCTCTGTCATGAGTGATCAGCTGTCCAATACCGGTCATACTGCTCCAGCTTTGCTTTCAGTTTCTGCTAGAGAGTAAGGTGGCTTTTTACAGACTTCAGAAAATGGCCTGGTGCCAAGTGATGAGCAGTTTGCAAGACAGCAGTGTGCCTGTGCCCACCTATCAGGGACTGAGATGTTGCCTTTCAAAGGGGTTTTTGAAAACTAGGCAGGAGTTGTCCAGTACAAACTGGACAGAGAAGACACTTTTGTGAGTTTCATAGGGTTTGAAACCCAAGAAAACAATGCAAATTATTGACATTTTCTCAGTGGCTCTTCACTCATGTCTCCTTTTATCCATAGTTCTTGTTATTAACCCAACAAATGTAATGGTAATTGTGTTTGAGAAGCTGAAAATTTTAACCAAGCATTAAATAATATTTGGGAAAAACAGGGTTTGAACTGATAATGTGCCTAGGTGTTCTCTTCTAGATTGGGAATAGGAAGAAGACTTTGTGGTCTGTGTGTCTCTGATCAAAACTAGCCAAAGCAGTAGAAACAAAGAACAGGGACACACAGTTCATGGGTAGAGAATCCTTTTCAGCAACAATTCAGCTAACAGGTATGAAGAATGTGTCAGCTTGAGAAAAGCAGAAATTGCATGAGGGTAATCTGAATGAGAATGGAGAATGCATAATACAGTACCACATTTGAGAAGAGCTCTGACAAAACAGGGGCCTTCAATTTTGGATTCCGGGGAGAGTTATATGTGCTTCATCTATTACAGAAGAGAGCAGAAAACAAGCCAGCCTCTGTGATTAAGTAGATATTGTGCTATTCTACATAATTAACATTATTTAAGATCCTACTTTCAGTGAGGACCTCAATGTGTCCTGCCTACCTTAGTAATCGGATTAGTAGTCACAGTTCTCTAACAGGTCTATTGCAGCCTTGTTCTGTTGATTCAGCGCAGAAAGAAAACATTTTAGGAATGTCAGTTCTTCAAGCATTGAGGATTATAGGCTTGGTAACAGCACATGTTTGTGAAAGCTATGAGCTGTCTGCTGTCATCCCCGTGACAGTCAGAGGGGAAACTGAGGTGCAGCTATAGTGCTACTCTGAGGAGTTCACATAATTCATATATTATTCTGTAGATTTGATTCACAGAATTGAGAAAGGATTTATGGTAATATAGTCCTTATGCATTAGAGCCAGAAAATGAAAGGGAAAAGAAAGTGGAAAGAAATGCATAATGAGGGATTTGTCCAGTTTATTTCCATTATGCGAGTAGAGTGAAAGGGACACAGCTGAGCAATAATGCAAGTTAAAAAAATTCCAATATGAGTTAACTATATAAATTATAAAAAGTGGAGTTAGCAATGCAGGCAAAGTACATCCTTTCCAACACTCCTTATTGTGTGTTAATCATGGCACTGTAAAGATCCAAGAACCTTGGATCGCACAGCTTGCAAAATACCACTAGAATGTTTCTTGCTGGAACCAGGTACAGCGAGACAAGTACAAGCTGAAACTGCAAATGTGGGGAATGACTTCTCTGTTCAATAAAACAAGCGGTTTCTGCTGAAACTAGTTTTGCTTGAGGACTAATTTGTGGTTCCAAGTGTCTTTCAGTGCTGACAGCTGAAGAAGGTAGCTCGGGGCCAGATTGCAATGTTCGCTCCTTGCTCTGATGGGCGGATGTGTTTAATTAACCTTTGTTTCTGCAGAAGCAGACATTCTGGCAAGCTGTAGGAATGCTCAAGGAGGGAAATGTAACCAGCAGTGAACCTAGGCACGTTCTATACATCTAGTACTAGATAAAGAATATTAGTGTATATAAATACTGTTTCCTAGGAGATAGGTTTGTATAAGCAATTTCTGTTAAAGAAATTTAACATGGTTCCCCTCTTAGGGCTACTCATTAATTTCACAAGATCCAGCTATGGTCCCATGCCCTTGGGACTCTTGTCCCTCATGTCTGGCTAAAGACTGGGCACAGTTCTTCAACTGGGGGTCACAAACCCATGTAGTCAAGGTGGAAATATTCTGCTTAGTATCTCTTGTATAGAGTTAGACCTGATAGCCTCATTGCCTGTTCCATGTCCTGCAGTGACTTCTCCAGAGACCATAGCTTGGACTGACTCTTCCCAGACCTTCCTGTAAGGTGCAGATCTTAAGGTTTATAGCCAATTCTTCAGAAGGCATATGACAAGTCTAATGCAAAGCAGATATCCTTCGCATAAAGTTGCTGAAGGTACTGGCTTTTTGCTTTAAAACTAGAGCACTGTACATTACAACTCATAAAAGTACAGCAAACTCCCTGGCCACAATGTCCCTTAGCCCTAATCTTTCACTAAAAATATCACCAACTTTGAACAAAAGTTTTGAAAGAATGCAAATCAGAGCTTATCGTCCCTGACCTTCATCAGCTCCACTGCCACAATGGCATCATTGTTTCCTATCTCCTCCCCTTAGTAAGTGGCACCCTCCACTCCTCTCACTTCCTTTCCATCCCAAACCTTTCCATCTGAGAGACTTTTTAAAGCTCTGCTTTGTCATCTGGTTTTGCTACTACTACGATCTAAATGCCAAATTCCTTCAGTCCTGGTTGTCTCAGTCTCAGTCAGCCAAGACCCTGTTTTCACTTAAAGGCACCTCATGAACTTGAGTGCTGGACATTCCTTCTACTCTTGTAGTTTTGCAAATGAAGTCTATTCCCAGCTGAAGCAAACATTTATGTTACAACATATTTCTTACTAAAACTGCACTGCAGCAACACAGTATCAATCACAATCATAAGCAGTATTTTTCCCACCTCAGCACTGTGATGCAGAACTCTTTACTCCATCATACTGTGCATCTCCACATTCCCACACTATGTAGGAACTAGTGCTATGGGTGCGGTTAAATTACTAAACTCCTAATCCCATGCTTTGTCCACTGGGTTTCTGTTTCAGAGTGGAGAGTTGTGACAACAAATGAGGTAACCAAGGAAAAATAAAACTGGCTACAATTGACAGGATTATGTGTTCAATATAATTCTTCAGCTTGTTCATGCTGGTCTCTGTTTGTTTCTTATAAGGACTGATTACTCCAAAAGACACAAACTGTGTGTTAAGTTCTTGGGTGATGACAATTTCCTTTATAATGTTGCCCTGAGACTACAGAGATAGGATTGTGTAGGGCTGCTATGAGCAGAATGTCCTATTGCAAAGAGAAGGTTTGCAGAAAAATTGAGGATGGAGTTAGAGCCTTTATGTCCAGATATAGACAGTGATTTCCAAATGCTCTAGCACTCGCCCAACTCACAGCACAGTCTATGGATGTAGTCAGGTTGACACAGATAAATTTTGGCAATTCTTCACCAGCATGGCTCAAAATGCAGCTCACTGACCCAATCTGGTCTGCAGGATCTTCTGTCTCATCTGAACCACCTTTTCTCTAGAAATTCCAAGGAGCAAGCTGCTGCCTCATCCCAAAGAGAAGGAAAGCAGGGAGGATTATTCTTGCCCCTGCTTCTGAAAGGTGGGCAAGAACAGCACCATGATACTGAGAAATTGTTGCTGTGTTTCTGTCTGAATGGGTTTGCGAATGCTTGGACATGTGAAAGAAAACACTCCTGCTTAGCCTGCTGCCTTATCTCCTTGTTGGACAGATAAGAACAGCAGCACTGCTCCACCACTGCCACTCTCATTTGCTGCTTGATGGGCCATAGGGAGGGGGGATGGGACACAGAGTAGAGAGCCAGGGACAGTAGTGTTCTCCTGCAGCCTATTGCTAGACTCAGCCTCCCACTCAAGTTTGCTTTATGGTCCAAGTATGGCTGTGTGAATCGTAGGAGGTATGAAAAAAAGTCCTGAGCTGCTACTGATTGTCATCTCAGTGGCCTGTTCTTAACCTGGGATCTGACTCACGCAGCCTCTGGGCCTTGACTACCCTATTAATCCACCTAATGTTGCTGTAGGTATCAGTCACTGAGAAGGAATGTATGACAATACATTTCTTTGTATTCTTTGTATTGTATTTGTGTCTCTTTGGCCATCTGCATGTGATGCAGGACTCAGTTTCCCCGCACAACTGTAGGAATTATGACTTTCTTGTAATTAAGGAAATCATTTCTGTGAGTATGAATTCTCTGCATACAAGGATACAGGATCTTTTTCTTCAAGTGAACACATTCAGCAGGTTCTGGATCCTGTCTTCCTTCAGCACAGGAAGCACAGGGCTGATGGGGACTGAAAAGATCTTGCTGCCCTTGGAGTCCATAGCAAAGCCCATTCTTTAGTAGGAATAGGCACTATTGTGAGCTAATGCAAAGGTTAAAAGCCCATGGAAAGAATTACACCACCAACTTAATTTTAACATAATCTCAGTATGAATTATCAAAGTCAAGAGCTCTCACTTAAATACAAATTGAAACAATTTCTTTATCTTCGGGGAGACCCTCTAAGTAATTGGCTTCAATGGAAATCTCATTTGAAACTTCTGCTTGAGGAATAGTGCTACTGTATGCATCCATGGCTTGGTTTTGGCACCTGCAGCCAGTTACAGTGCAGGGGAAAGCTACAGTAACTTTAGTCAAGCTAAAGGGGTACCTCTCCTCATTTTGATCGATGGCAGTAATTACATTTTTCCTCTTTGGGAGAAGTATACATTTCTTTCTTTTGTTAGCATGTTTGATAATGGCAGGAGATTTTTCTGAGGGTAGTCTTGGAACAAAACAGCAGCTCTAGGCACTCTGTAAGAAGCCAAACGCAAGGGAAGGGTGGAGTAGAGTTGCTATTTGATAATAGGAATAGTCTACAAGAAAGTTTCCTTATCTCTCTTCAGGGCTTGTTTCTCAGAAAGTAACTGTGATGAAAAGGCACAAACTATTCTTCTCTGCTGTAAAATCTTTTCTGATAAGACTTTTGGAAGAACTCACAATGCTCTCTTCATTCAAACCCTTCCTTAAGATGCATTTCTTCCATAAAGTGTTTCTATGCTAATCCACTAGGCGTTGCTATTTACATCTTTAAAAGAAACAGTGTACTTAAACTGGACCCATTGTAGGTTAAGAATGCATGTCCCATAGGAAAGCATAGTCCCTGGGAAGAATCTGTTGCCTCTTGGCAGTAGTTCTTCATATTGTGTTTTTATTTCTTATTGTTGATTGTAGTCTCTACAAGGGAAGGGGCGTTTGTCTTTATGAACCTTTAAGGCATCATATATGTCTGTAACTTTATGTAAATTGTGAGGATCAAGAAGGAAACAAGAAGTAATTTTACAATACAAATTAAGCCTGTCTTGAATAGCCAATTCTACTCTGTCATACCAATGTAAATCCAGACTTGGTGCTCAAGTCAGTGGAATGGAATATGGTCATAGCTCTTGACACAAGAGTGACAGAGAGAGGAGGCCAGTAATGCTGCATCTAATAGATTTACCCCCATTATCTTAGACTACACAAACATCAAATAAGCCTAGTCTTCTCTTCAGGACATGTTGACTCTATGCTGCCTTGTGCTACAGGCTGCTAATACAGCTCAGAAAAGCACATCTGCGATGGAACAGTGTTTAAAGCGGTGGTTCCCAAACCAGGCACTATATTGGTGAAGTCACCACAGTTTCAAATGAGGTCATGAGCTACAGGAAATTAAATTTGATCACATAGTTATACTGGTATTTGGGGTTGCATTAAATTCTTGTTCTACAGTAGCAACCTTTTTCAGTGAAAACTTTGGGGAACTACTGTGGTTTACTCTGTGAAAAACTGGGTGGAGAGGCTATTTCCTGTGAGTCATCAATGGGAAAATACATTAATACAGGAGTAAAATGTGATCAAGACAGATAGAATTGAAAAAAATATCTACAGCTGTAGGTATTTTGAACATACTCAGATTTGTTGAGAGACCATATTTCAAACCCAAAGGAATCAATGCCATTGCTTTCCAAAATTGTAATTAATCTTTATGTCCAAAAGAGTACTTTGCTAAAATAATAACTGTAACAAAGTTAATTACAGATTGGTTCTTCACAACCAAAATACACTCACCGGTAGATAAAACATGGCAGTAATTTGTGCATATATACAACAGATGAGAAGAAAGAAATAAGATTATTATATCCACTAGAAATGTCTGGTGTATGGATATCTGTCTGTGCTAAAATCTGGCAAGGAAGCCCTGCCAGCAGAGGCAGAGGATGTTGCAGAGGTAGCAAGCTGGGAGCCAGGAAGGAAGGCAATACTTCCTGACACTCAGAGGAAGGACAGCATCCTGCCTAGTCATGCTAAATCAGCTAAAGAGTCCCTATTAACACAGCAAATCCCTTACCCATCCTTGTTTAAGCAGAAGGATATTCAGATTTGGTTAGGAAAGAAAATATGTATTGTGTATATGAGAGAATTGCCTGTGCTGTGCAAAGCACTCCACTTTCCTGTACTGTGACTTCCTAATTTGCTCAAAGGAGCTGTGAAAGAACCCAAGAACTTACTTGTCTTTGTATTGTCTCCCTTTATCAAGAACACCTGGACAGTTTTCACCTTTGTGTGCTATGCCTTGACTTAAATATTTATGCCATGTTCCACTAAAATTCTCAGCTGAGAACTTTCATCGTTGCAGCTGCACAACAACTGAATAACCTTGGTTAATTTGTGAATTTCAAACATCTTTAGTGTGACTAAGTAGCAGAGCTTTAAAAACAATGGTCTGTATACACAGAACTGCCATTTCCCCTAAGCCAAGGTGATTCCATTCTGATCTGGAGGACATCAAAGTTCAGTCTCTCATGCCTTAACACTCCTTCATTTCTTGTATAGCAACTGCCAGTTGCACAGGCAGTTTTTGTAATATTAATATTTTCATGAACCTACCACATAGTTTATTGTTTTAACTGTTTACTAGTGGATTTGGTTGTCTTGCAGCATTTAGACAAATTGACACAAATAGCAGCCTAAATGACAGATTTAAAGCCATCAACCTCATGGAATGGCTCCAGACAGAAGTTATCAGTAACATTAAATTTCAAAAGCAGGTGTAAATCCTTTGTTAAATAGTATAAATTGAAGTTGGCATATGCTTAAACCAATGTAAATAAGAAGTCATACAGACTACAATACATAAAGAAAACACCCCAAAACAAAACAAACCAACAAAAAGCCCCACAACAAAAACCTTAGAAAGGAAAAATATACAAAGAAAGCTGATGTTAGGCTAAATTCTCAGGCTACATTTCATTACTATTACTGCTACCATTTATCAAGGACTTTCAAGGCAGTTCTGATATTTCTCCCCACTGTGTTTGTAACTCTGAGTGTTACATTATTAACTGCCATGTTCTTGCCTAAACTTTCCCTCTTAAAATTTCTTTGTCCACATTATTTCTGGTCAGATTTGAATCAGCAAAGCAGAGCATTTCCTGTCCTTGGGGGGACGAACCCATACTGGATATGAGGAGTCTGTGTCAGCACTAACAGGATGCAGACAAGGAAGCTGTGCATTTTGTTAACAGGAACTAGAACAAGAGTGGAAAAGTTTTGGCAGAATTAGAATGAAATGTTTGTACATGGAACAGAATAAGAACTGGAACCAAAACATTTTTTATATAACTAAACTAAAGCTGCCAGCAAACTGGTTTGGTCGATTTGGAAAACATCAGGAGCATATGAGAAATGGGTTCAGCTCAAAACCTGAAGTTTAAATGAAAGCTCTAGCTGACTAACTAACTGGAGCCATGTCTCTGGCAGGCTAAAACAGGCTGCTTTGGTGAGCTGAGTGACATTCTACTGACAAATAGTCAAAAGTTTGCAAGTAATAAAAACGGAGTTATAATAATGGCATTATAATTAATATTGGTCAATAAGAATGAAAACTGACTCAAATTCTTCTGTTGAAACATAAAGCACACTACTCAGGTAGATAACAGTGCACATGGACCAAAATACAAATAGGAAATAGCTCTGTGGTGTGGAGCTAAAATAAGATTGGGAGTAGCCACAAGTGTGATGCCTTCTGATGTATCATAGGTCTGTCTGCAGCTCAGCACTTCCTAATGTGGACTGGCATGTTTTCACACCGTCTCTCCATGATCCAAACCTGTGACAGAGCAAGCCTGGTTGCTTGAAATTTGCTAGATGAAGAAGGAATGTGCATCAAAAAAAAGCTAACAGACGTTTTATTGGTCAGCTTTACAGGCTGGTCTTCCTGTTAATTATGGCTTTCTGCTGAACGAAGTCTCTAACAGGGATAGGTGAGCATGGTGCTCCGTTAGGTGTCGGGAAAAGCACAGAAAGCTTTTTTTTCTTCCATAGCCAAAAGAAACATATATTTAGCTTGAGGGAGATGGAAACCATCTTTTTTTGAGAAATAAATTCTACTGCCCCTTTTTGTTGTTGATTTGTGACCTTGAGATCTGTAGAACTATGCAGTATCCTCCCTTATGACAGCTGCATTTATAACAACTAATATGATAAGAGGGATAGCCCTTTTACTAACAGCTCTTAAAAGGGAGGAGATGAAAGCTGCTGGTGAAATTGATGGTCTAGGTGCAGCAACCAAGGACAAAGCATGACAATCACTCCTTGTTTTCACACTTGCAGCTTATGGGAACTGACAGGAAAGATTACTTTTGATTTATACCTATTTCTGAGAAGCACTACCTGATAATTATCAGGTAGTTTGCCTGTGTCATGGAACAGCCATGTCAAAAGCCAACAGTGAACCTGCATATCAGAGTGAACTAGTGTGTGGAATCACCCTTGATGACAGCTTTAAACCAAGCTGGAAACATTTGGGGATGAGACAGTGTGTTGCCCACAGTGGTTGAATAAATCTCATTTTCTTTTAACTAGAATAAATGCATGTATCTGAGGTCTCTTATTACAATGATTCCTAACATTTAATGCAGATAATAAATTCTTCTAACACGGGTAAAAGTCTTAGGTGAACCTTTTACTTCTATTTGCAAAGTAGCTCCCCATCAGAAGTTTTGATTAATTTTTTTTGTGCTGCAACCTTTACCTGCTTCTGCTTTTTAACTGCCTTGTTTGCATGACAAGAACTGAGAAACAAAACTTCCATAAGATGCATAGGACCTTAACGACAGAAGAGCTACCTGTGGCTTAGTGAAGCTGAAAATCTATGTAAAATCACAGCTCTCTCTGGGCAAGGAATTATAATAATTGTAAAGATGAGCTCATTTTTAGTAAATTGTTGAAGATGAGCCCTGAAGTTTAAGGAAATTTGAACTCTATGAGCAGAGTAATGCTGCAATTCTTTCTGCCATGGTTCACACTGTGTTTAGATATGGCAGCTTGGACTATCTCTGTTAATACCATACAGCAAAGTAAGAAAGAGCAAATCAGCTAAGAGGAAAAGGAACTGAGTTTTACCATCTTTTCCTGAATTGAAAGTTTCCCAAATTATCCCCAGAAAACCCTTAGAGAGGTTTAAGGAAAGACGCAAGGAAACTGTTTTAGAGTGGAGAAGTCCAAGAAGCCCAGCTGATCCAAACAAAGGATTCTTTACATGCTAAAAAGAGAGATTCAGCAGGTGGTCACACTGCTTAGGCTCTGTGAAAAGAAACTGAAAAGGCAGAACTACATCAAGCTGAATCTATCATGGACGTGACATGACTATTGCATTTTGCATTTGACATAATGGCTATCTTCACCCACAACGGCCAAATCCATAGCACTCTTGCTTTCCAAAGAGCATGAAGGACTGTTGTTTTATAGAAGGAAGTGGCAGCTTGCTCTATATAAAATGTTTTCTAAATTTACAAGGAAATAACTTGTTGGGTTAAAACATTTGTCATGAAAAGATAAATTGTTAAAAATTTTGGATATTCCATTTACTTTGGCTGATTCCCAGCTATGTATTTGACTCTTACCTGTCTTAAGTGTATTGCATCCTAAATTAATTATAACTATTAAGTGGAAGAGCCAAGATCACAAATATCATCTACCACTCTCTTAAGACCTTTGGTGAAAGGACTGGGCAGACTTTGGGGAAAGTAACAACAGTAAGATTGTCAGATCTAACACTGTCAGGTCCCTTCTCTTGAATATAATCTATGCAAGCCAACAGGTTCAGTGAGAAGCTTATAGGAAATGACTTAGGAAGAGAGTATCTTCTAAATACTGCTGTTCTCCAAAATTCCAATAGGGAAGGAATGAGAGAGCAGTAGTCTTTTCTTTCAATCACAGGAAGATTCATCCTTGTATGAAGGGTCTTAAGGCATACACCATCTATCTTGCATGTAGTAAACCAGACATTAACTACCTCCTCTTCTGAGGAGATCTGAGCCCAAATCTAGTAGGAGAATGTCCCAAACAGTAAGCCAAAGACTATACTATGCTAGGCAAGGGATGTACTTAGTCCCAGTTGAAACTGGAAATACTATTTTTGCATGCAATACTATTCTCTAAACCAGAGATGGTACAAGCCAGAGTGATCTATCTTACCTAAAGGTTACAGTACACACTGAACAGTCCTTGCTCTCATTAAGATGTCACAGTTTATATTGACTACACTGGTGGTATCTGTGCCTTTACAGTTCTAGCTTCCATGGACAGGCTTACATTGTCTGCTTGGCATTGTCCATCTGTTTCCATGAACCAGGCCTGCTTATGGGACACCATAAATTACCAATGATTAGTTTTTTACCTCAAAAAAAAAAATTAATTAACTGTCAGTGACACACATAAGAGTTTAAGCTTGAGATTTGCAGACTGAAATCTTCTATCGATCTGCAGAAGGGAAAAACATGATCTGCAGAAAACAGTTCTCAAAGAGCGTTTACTTTCTTTTTCTTTTCAATTAAAACAATGATTATCACAATTCTTCAATATGAAGTTGACTTTTACACTATACAAACTGTCCTGAGACCAACAGTTAATTCAGCATTTTCCAGCAAATACCTCACTAATGGCAACTCAGATTTCAAAACTGGCACTAGAAGTTTTCAGAATAGTCTCTTTAACTAATCAGTTTCCACCCCTTCTCTAATTCCAGTAGTATAATTGTTACTGTCCAACGCTAAGAGCAAAGAGCAGATAATAAGTGACACTGAAAACAGTATGAAAAACATCACCATAAAATCCAGTGCTCGGAGACATCAATGTCTCTGATGGTGCTGCTTAAAACCAAACCACTAATTTCGGGGCTAATTCTATGTTTTCTGTTTTGAAAGATTCCATATTAATTTTGATGCATTGTGCACTGCTTCCAGAGAATGGAAAGATAAGATTATGGGCCACCTCTCCATTATCTGACCATTTCTGTAGTGATTAAAATCTGTATCAAATGACATTTAGCATTTTGCAGATGTTTGCGCAGACAGGAATTGGTATGGAAGAAAAAAGGCAGGGGAAAATATGTCCTTGTATGTCTTATGACCTGGTTGCAATTCCATTTTAAATGTTAGAGAACTACTGCATAGAAAAAGGAAAGCCTAAAAAAAGGACAAGGGTTATAAGGGGAATGAACATAGTTATGCTAGCCAGATCAAACCAATCATTTTCAGTTGCTGAAAGTCTGATCAGGAAAAATAGGCTAGAGGTCTGTTGTTGCCCTTCAAGAAATGCAGCTTGAAGATGAAATTCATGCCTGAATGCAGAGAAGCAATTTTGAAAAGTCAAAGCTTGATTTATAGTTCTCTGAAAGGTTGTTTAAAGCTTCTTACTAAAGATCTCAAAGTTATACAAAGGTGGTTTGTATGATTAAGGGCAATCACTGATCTCAAAGACTCTTAGGAGATATAGACATAGCTTGGGCTTGTTTCTGGCTGTAATTTTTATTTTTTTCATTCTGAATAGGTGGAACTTCTTACATTCATTTGTTCAACATTTGCATTACAAGCACATCAAATCCACAGCAGTACAGGTGCAGATTTGCAGTACGTGAAATACACAGATCCTGCTCTCATCTGTGATAATGTGAAAACTAGTAAACAAGATTTGAGAAAGCCAAGATCTGACACTGTTCAATAAACTGTATTTGATCAAAAAATGTCCCCCAAAAAGCCATTTTTTGGCCATTCTGCTGTAGGGCAGAAAATCTGTAAGACAGCTTCTAAGGTGTTAAATCATGTCCCTGCAATGAAAGGGGAGAGACAAGACTAAATCCTCAACAGTATTAGCTGCTTATTATTCTGGAAAAATCCCCTGCATTATCTGTTTCTGCAATAATTCAGTTTTTAACCAAACTGGTTTCAGTGTGATCTGTAAGGCACTAAAACACACTTTCAAACCTACATATAACTGGTAAGGCTTTACTTAGTGTATCTGCTTCAGCAGTGCACTCCAGCAAATGTGGGCCAGCTGGAGGGAGCCCAAAGAAGAACTAGAGTGACTGGCAATTAGGAAACCTGACTTACAAAAAACAACTGCAAAACCAGGTGTTATTTGAAGGAGGAAAAGAAATCTGAAGAGTGAAAAAAAAAGAGGATTTTTTAATATTTAGCATATTGACGTAAAAAATGACAAAAAGAAAAAGATTTCTGTGTCCAGTTATCAACTAATTAATGTGCTTAAACTGCAGAAAGTGCTGTTTAAGATAAATGTTGTTTTTTTAATTATGATAAAGTAATCCAGTATTTTAAACAAACTGCCATGATGGTTCCACAATCTTAAGTGTGCTAAAAAATGTGCATACCAAAAATTATATATGCAGAACTGATCTTGACTTTGGGCCATGGAATGAGACTACTTGACTTCTTATGACTCTCTTGTAAACCTTTTATTTTCTTTTGGTTCTTGGCTGTCAAGCTATTTACAAGAAACTTAGCTTCTTCTGTAAAGGCTCCAGGATCAGGCCCTAAATCTGTCATGGTGTTGATAATCATGACGATCAGAAGCATAACACTTGTAAAACTGGAATGTGAAATCCCTTACCTCACAAAATGTCAGGGAGAATCTCCTTTAAAATGACCTTGTGATATGATCTTGACAAATCCCAGCTGCATCTGAAATGGAAAGGTTATTTGACAGTGAACTTTATTTTAATGTGGTGACTTCCAGCTGTCTGTAACAAAAATAAAGGCAATGATATAGTCAAAACACCATAAACTCCTACAAGGCCAAAACAGTCATATTCCATATGTAAATATGTAAAATGTATGTTCATATGTTCATAATGTAAAATGTAGTTCTTGTTAGACTATCCATGCCCTAAGAGAAAATCACCTTTGGCTAAATTGTTTTTATTTTAGAACAGACTCTGTTTGAGTGCACTCTGCGTACATGTACCTATTCTGACAAGTTATCTGAGCACAGATTAACTCTGAAGCTGAACTCTGCACAGATGAAAAATGATGTATTTTGAGAACAAAAAAGACATCACAGCATTCTAGATAATACAAAAGGGTTGGATTTTTTTTCTGTGCTCCCCAGTCTTTCTTCTGTTTCCCCAAGCTTTCTTCTCTTCAGTCTTACACTAGCATTCATTTTAACAGAAAAACGATTTTCAAAGTAGGATAAAAAATTACCGGCTTTGGATTGAATAACTTAATAAAAACTTATGGATCTGTTTACCTTCCCTGAACCATTGCTTTGTGCTGCACAGGTGCTATAAGGAACTGGCCACGTGTAACTCAGGATTCCTTCAGAGAGGGACAAAACCTCACTGCTGCTTTAGCCTCTTCTTATGTAACTGGCTCAGCCTCAGTGCAGATGAGGCAGGACCACTTCTTTCTCCACTGACCCCTGATTTCTTTGTGGTTATTACTGGCAGCAGTTCCTGTCTCAGTTTCTTGTAACTGAGTCTGGGGTAAAAGCTGTGGGTCAGGGACAGTCCCTTGTCAGCATTCACATGTCAACATTCTCTGCCTTTTATTTCTTCCATTGCTAGAGGTTACAAATGACATCACTAAATCTCAAAGACAGATTTCCTTGGTAGCATTGATTTCCTTGGAATTCTAGATCCTCCCTCCAAGTTCCCCATCACTGCATATACCTTCCTTTTTAGCCCTGAGTCATGCTTCCATGCTCCCTACAGGCACAGTGGGGTGTGTGGGAGATTCCTTCTGTCCATCACTTGCAACCTGATAGGCCCTTATAGTTCCTCAAATAATTTTTTTCCTGAACTGGCTCCTTATATTGTTCTTCTTGTAGTCACTTGTGTGAAAAATAAAAATAGGCCAGAGATGCTATGAAACGCTGTCAAAGGAGAACTGGGTGTGTAAATGGTGGGAATAGAGCTGTATATCTGGGGTTTACATCTTTCCCATCATCAGTTTCTGGAAATAATTTTGGCTAATTCTTGTTCCAGCTAACCTTCTTTCTAGAATACATTTCTAATATAGCACAGAACTGCTCAGAAGGGAAGTATGAGTCCTAATCTTTTCAAAGAAAAAAAATTTACTGCTCAGTCATCCCACCACGCTTACTGTAGTTTATGACTCTGGCAGTGACACACAGTGCCCTGTTACATTCTTAGTGGGCTAAATGTACTAGTGAAAAATACTGTCCCTAAGAATTTGCAGTCTAAAACATGTTATGGCAGGATAAAGCAACAACCAGAGACAAATTTTTCCATCTTTACTGAGATTTTACCTGTTTAGAAAGTGAATGTTTATTGTCTGCAAAGAACATGGAATAAAATAAATGTGATATAAATGGCAATGAAAAGGAATTTTCTCCCCTAAATTGTTCTATAGAATTTTTCTTCCTAAAGTACTGAAGCAAAAAATATATCTGTAACCATGGAGATTATACCAGGCAACATGCATAATAATTCAAAATGTGGCATCACACAAATGTTCTTTGTCATGACTGGATTACTACAAAGAAGTAGGTTTACCCTAATCACTTTTCAGAAAGATGTGGTTCATTTCTCACCCCCCTTTTTTTTGCAAGTGTCAGCATTGTGGTTTGGGCAGCAGAGTAGAATTGTGTTTGGTCTGAAAAGCTTCCCAGGTTCTTGGTAGTTTTGAGTGATAGATATGAAAATATTTGTCTTCTGTGAATAGTCACATCAGAGCAATGAATCCCACCCCACTGCCCACATGGCACTAACAATGGCCACGGAGACATGTAGTTACAGATAAATAGTAAACAGTCCTGTTTAATTTTCACTTGGTTTTTGGTAGGGGTTTTTGTTGGTTTGTTTTTGGGACTACATAGGTTTTTGGTATTTTGTTTTGTTGGTTTGTTTTTGGGACTACATACAAGTGTACAAAATCTATATTTAAAACCATTCATGCTTAATCCTAGAAATCCCAAGATTTGGCTAATTTAAGTGTTAGCTCTAAAACATCATTCCTTCACATTCAGCAATATTTTTTTCTCTGATTATTCCTTCTCTGCATGGATGGCACCAAATAGCAAATAGCTCTCATTCTTGTTGGTTTGTTTTTGGGACTACATACAAGTGTACAAAATCTATATTTAAAACCATTCATGCTTAATCCTAGAAATCCCAAGATTTGGCTAATTTAAGTGTTAGCTCTAAAACATCATTCCTTCACATTCAGCAATATTTTTTTCTCTGATTATTCCTTCTCTGCATGGATGGCACCAAATAGCAAATAGCTCTCATTCTGCCAGCTTCTAATGCAGAGTGAATATTGATGTGGTTCTTAGCCTGATACAACCTATAAAGCAGAGGGAAAGAATTGCTGCACTCAGGACCCTTTGTATAATCCACTGATTCCATAATTTCACTTTTCCACCTAGGGGGTTAACTAGAATCTGGTGGTTTGCAGCCATTTGAGTTAGGAGGAGAAACTAATGATGATGCAAGGATGATGTCAATCCTGTCTACTTATAATGCAGAAATTGTGTTTTCCCTGAAGACAGGAGAAATTAATAAGATACTTCCTTTTCATGCAGTTCTGAGGTACTCAGCTGTTTCTCAGAGCCATACACCTACCTTTTTGTTCTGCCTCTGTAGCTTCTTTTTTTCAATTCCTAGCATTTTTGGCCAACCCTGAAACTACAGATGATAGTAAATGTCTTTCCAATTGCTCCTTCATTTTATTTTGTTTTGGCAATAGGCCATTGCTTCACCTATCACTTTTCTAAAGCTTGGATTTCTTTTCTTTTTCTTTTTCATTTATTTTAAGTAACAGGCCTTTTTTATGCTTTCCAACTTCAAAATGCAATTTCACACAGGCATCAATGGATAGAGGTAGAATATAATTATTTCTTTCCCTTTCTCTTCTGCAGGAGGGTGCAAAGAGGCCAAGTGTAAAAGAGGGAGTTAACACAGTTACTTAGTGTATTGCTTCTGTCCCAAAGGAGCTGAACCCCCAGAGACCAGTGGTAATCATCATTGCCATCATTTCCCAAAGTGGCTGTTATTGTGCAAAGAGCTGCTTTTCTAGAAGGAAATATTTTACCCAACATATTTTTGTTCAACCCTGGCAGTGTTCAAAGCCAGGTTGGATGAAGCCTTGACCAGCTTGGTCTAGTGGGGAGGTGTCCCTGCCCGTGGCAGGAGGAGTTGGGAGTAGATGATCTATAAAGTCCCTTCCAACCTCTAACATTCTGTGATTCTACGATTCCATATGCATTCTATGATTCTTAAATTTAGTGTGTGGAATTTAAATAGATCAACATTTAAATCAAGAAGAATTAACCAAATTAAAGCATTAAGGGATGTTTTCCTTTGGAACTGGCTGAACAGCTGTGCCTGACCCTGTGATTAGCACCATTACAACTGGCCGGAGAGAATTTGGGGAACTGATGGAAATTTGAAGAAATAATGACAGTAAACACAGCAATATCTATTATGCTATTTCCCTTGAGCAGTGGGGAGTGGTCCGTGCTGCACACATGTGAACAGTATCGCAGCACACTGACTTAACACAGCACTCTGCACTCTAAACCCCTGGGGAGGAAGATCGGGGGCATTTCCACTCCTTCACCTTCTGATTTCAGACTTAATTTCCACATCCATCAGAGGATTTGCACTAAGACATACAATGCATTTAAGACAGAGCTCGTCCTAACTTCTTCCAGGCAACAGGAAGGATAAGAGGGCACAGACTCAAGCTCTGCTAGGGGAGGTTTAGGTCGGATATTAGGAAGAGATTTTTTACAAAGTAGTCAGGCATTGGAATGTGCTGCCCGGGGAGGTGGTGGATTCACCATCCCTGGAGGTTTTCAAGATGAGACTGGATGTGGCACTTAGTGCTATGGTCTGGTAACCACGGTAGGGTTGGACTCGATGATCTCTGAGGTCTGTTCCAACCCGGTTGATTCTGTGACTCTAGCGAGTCAAACCGCCCGCGGCGCTCAGGGGCAGCAGCTCCCGCAGGGCCGTTGGGTGCGGGCCAGGGTCGGCCCGGGGCGGGCAGAGCTGGGCACAGCGCCCGGGGACAGAGC
>NW_008679585.1:66309-70069 GCF_000695815.1 Acanthisitta chloris | reverse complement strand
GTTTTTTTTGTTTGTTTTATTTTAGGAAGAAGAAAGGATCAGCTGAATAATGTTTCAGTTGGTTTTGCTTAAGCTTTGAAACTGATACTTCAGTGAAGTGGATGGGATCTGGGGAGAGAAGTGCATTCATATTTTTCTTTGCTATTGTCTAGGCAAGGATACTTTCCCTGAGTGAAATGGTCTCAATTTATGACACAATGGATATCTCTTAATGCTTTTGCTTACAGAAATCTAATTGTTTGCACTTATTCCCTAGTACCACTCAAGTGAGTCATAGGAAAAGCAAATGGTGAATATTATTTTTTGGGCATAACTTTTGCAGTGATAGTGTGAAAGTTCAAGGTTCTCTATTCTGTACTTGGTGAATTTGAATTAGTTTGTTAACAGCTCTTCACAGGCAAACATGGCAATGAATAAGCGTATTATTATTTTGCATGTTGGAATGATAGCTTCAGTTATATAAATTATATAAGGAGTGTGGCTAGCAGGTCAAAAGAGGTGATTCTCCCCCTCTACCTTGCTCTTGTGAGACCCCACTTGGAGTACTGTGTGCAGTTCTGGTGTCCCCAGTATAAGAAGAATATGGAACTGTTGGAGCAAGTCCAGAGGAGGCCATGAAGCTGATAAGAGGACTGGAGCACCTTCTCTATGAGGGCAGGGTGAGGGAATTGGGGCTGTTCAACCTGGAGAAGAGATCTCATAACAACCTTCCAGTATCTGAAGGGGCTCTTTATTAGGAATTGTAGTGATAGGACAAGTAGTAATGGGTATAAATTGAAAGCGGGGAAATTTAAATGAGATACTAGGATGAAGTTTTTTCCTGTGAGAGTGGTGAGACACTGAAACAGGTTGTCCAGGGAGATTGTGGCTCCCCCAACCCTGGTAGTGTTCAAAGCCAGGTTGGATGAAGCCTTGAGCAACCTGGTCTGGTGGGAGGTGTCCCTGCCCAGGGCAGGGGGGATTTGGACTAGATGATCTCTAAGGTCCATTCCAACCCCTTAACATACTGTGATACTATGATGCTATGAAATTTGTGACTCACAAGTGGTCTGTAGTTTGGAGTAATGGACATTTAAATCCAGCTATTTATAAAATGATACTGGGAGCAGGCTCTTGAAGATGGTTTCTTCTGTGTTAGTGGAGGGAAGGACAAGTCAGCATCCAGAAGAAAATACCCATTGTGCACAGCGCAGCATATATGATGACAATGTTTATGTGAAGTACTACTTGCTGAAGTGATGCAGAAACTTTTCCAGCTGGTAGTTTGTCTTCTGTGTGTGTGTGTGTTTGCATGTTACAGGTATTTGGGCCTGAAGGTGTTTAAACAACATGCAAATTGGTCTGTTAAACTGCACTGGTATGAAAAGTCCTGATCATCCTTGCGGGCCCATTTGGGAATATATTGGGAACACGTCCTTGCCCTGAAGAGCTGGCCATCTGAGCAATTATAACAGGCAACAGGAACAAAAAAGCAAAATGCAGAGCTGAAACAACTTTTCCTGATTCTAAGTATGGATTGGCACAGTAACCCACTCACCTCTCCAGAAATGTTGCCTAAGGAGAAGAGTCCAGACTTTCCCTCTTCACTCTGACTTCCCCTCTATAGCTCAGGTTTTAGTGTCCTGTTTCTTTAGCTGCTCCTACAAACTAAGCCCAGAAAAAGAGTTGTGGCATGAAAGAATGTATATGTGGCAGTCTGGAAGGGGCTGTGGAAAAGGAAACCAAACAAACAGGCACAAATGCTGTTCCTCTCCTCATCACCTCTATAGCCCTACAGCCTGCCCCAGGCTTGATTTCAAGCTCTTTGGTGTTCTCCATGTGTCATCTTTTCATATTACAATATCTTTAGTTTTCTTTTTAGGAGTTGCTATAAAAAAATGTATCCATTTACTTTTAGCTGTAAGGATTATGGTATGGTATGGTTTGGTTTGGTTCAGTTTGCATGTGCAGATTTCCAGCTCTTCCTAAAAAATTGGCATTTTCAGTTTTACTTAGTCCATTCTATCATTCTTTTCAATTCTAGGTGGCTCTCTCTTTCTTTTTGATTCTGGATAAAGGCTTAGTTAAATGCCTATTTAAGAACTGATGAGTAATTTAAAGGATTTAGGGGAACATTCTGTGCTATTATATGCAAATACATGCCATGCATGGCTCCGTGTGTCATTAACCTGGCAGTCATTTCATGCATGACTCCCCATCTTATTAAGCTAGCAGTATGGAATATTTGATTTACTAAACTGCTATGAACTACTTAGTGTGCTAATATAGGAATATAACTTTTAAGTTTCTCTGGAATAACTATCTTTGGAACAGATTCAAGAATACAATAACATTATTTTGACAGCTGTGCTCAGTTTCTAAGGTCTATTTTAGTAAGCTTCACAGAACTGGTGGAGAAGTACCAGTGATTTGAATAAGCCATACAATGAGTGAAAATGAAAGCCATCAGATTAATTAGAGCCCTTCAGAATTCTGCAGGCATTGGAAGCCCAGGTCTGTGGTGTACATGTAAGTGTTCAGTGTGCAGAGCTTGTGGGAGTTACCTACAGGTGTGTGCAATTCTGAATCTAAAACATTTTGAAAACTGCTTATATCCAAGCTCTTCCCCCTTTCTGGTCTTCCGTTACCATAGCAGCATTTTCTGGCCATGGGATTTGCTGGGGATGGTGGGGGAAGGAATGGATATTTGTTGACTTGGTTCTATGCCAAATGGAGTAGGAATTATATATGCAGGATGTTGCATTCTTCCTTTAGTGTCCATTTCAGCTGGCATCTAATGTCATCCAGATAATTGCAAGCCACTCTGTCATCATTCAGCCAGCTGCATAGAACAAAACAAAGAGAAATTTAGGATCAAAAGGAAGGAATAGCAATTTAAAAGGCTTTTAAATGTTGTTTTCTCTCTTTCTCAATCAGTAATACTTAAAAGCCTTTAATTTACCCCACCCCTTATCCCCCTTCAGAGATGTACACATACACTCACATTTGTATGACTTTGAGTGCTGCTGGCTTGATTGATAATATGTGAGCGCTGAGCTGCCCAAGAAAATGTCACAAGCAAGAAATGAGGTCAGATAATGACATCCAAAACCAGAGCAGAGGGAATCATTCAGCATCCTCTGCTAGTTTGATTGCAGCTAAGAGCGTGAATCAGCTCCACTTTTATACCTCCTTTATGTTGAAAGTTCTCTAGTACTTTGTATGTGTGCTTTGGATTTGGAACAGGCATCTGAATCACAAATGCAGCATAATGCCATACATACAGTATGGGTCATCAGAGACTTATTTACCTAGAAGGATGGTGATTTCAGAGGGCTGTGTAAGTCTCCTTTGAAATGTGCCTGTGCTCTGTGGTACTTTTAGCATTAGCACAAGCTGTGAATATGCATTCAAGTGGGAGCTGTGTGGAAAGTGAGAACGTTATGTGCAGAGGAAGGAGGGTATGAAAGTACTGCTAGGACTGACTAGGGAAGTGTGTGTACACATCTGGCTCGGGCAGAGCCAGCTGCAGAGTGTGCGTGCATGTTAGGGGGATGCACAGATGACTTTGCTTAGCAGACCATGGCAATAGAAAATAAAGGCTCGATAGTATGTCCTATTCAACATGTTCAGTACCTGCTTAGTGGAGAACATGGTGGGTGAGAAGCTGTGAAACTAGGTCTGGACAGGCTGAGATGTGCAAGCATTGGCAAAACACACTTGGTGTGGCCAAGAGGCCAAGCGCAGGCTGAGGAGCAGTTCAGCTCCCTCCCATTTGAAC
>NW_008679585.1:57608-66287 GCF_000695815.1 Acanthisitta chloris | reverse complement strand
CAGGAAAATAAGTGCCATTTGTGAAGCTGGTCTGTCAAAGGAGAGTCAGTAGTCCCAAATTAAATAAATATGTACACATTTTAGAACAAGATCATTATATCTTATTTTTTATGAGATCCAGCTGCTGAACTTCTGTCCCTCATTACATCATCAATCTTTTCGTTCTGTATTAACTTTTTTTCTGATCCTATAGATGCCTGCCTGCCTTCCTACCCACCCTCCCTCCAGAGAGAGGGTGAGTAGGGTTCTCAATTAACAGACTGAGAGCCAAACTGAGTTCAGGTTTGCTTTAAAGGATCAATATATTTTTTTCCTTTTGTTTGCTATAGTGGAAGGTTACCTCTTCTTGCAAGTACTCTTCATCAAAGCTGGACTCTCCTTACCTTGCTCTGTTTTATTTTCATTTGGATGATAAGACACCTAGTTTGTAAACGATTTTCACTTCTCTCTTTATGCAGTAGCAAGTCCCTCACATTTTGCCTGTTATCAGCCAACCCTAGCTATGAGATGAAATGACCTCTGTGAGAGAAGTGGGCAGCCATACTATGTGAGATTTTTAATTAGCCATTCGTGATCAAGCTGAGTCTATTAACTCACCAGAAAAGAGATTGTCTAAGTGCTCCTGAATCATTCAGTCTCACAAAGAAGAAAATTAATGGCCCTGAGTACAACAGGGTAACTACTTAGTTTTTGTTGGTCAAGCTCTACACCCAGGTGTTGATTCCTCAAGAAACCACATTGACTGTAAACTAGGAAAAAAATCACCTATTTTATCTCTATACGAAGCTAAGTCAAGTCCTGCCAAGTGTTGTCAGTAGGCAGCACAAGGCAAGGCCAATCACAATAAAAGTCCTTTGTTCATTTATATAAGAAAATAAAGTGATACAAAACTGCCATTGCACTTAGAATTCCTGTGTAAAGAATACAGTCAAGTGTCTCAGTTGATACCTGCTCCTTTTTTTCTTGTGGGCAACTGAGATGAAAAATAAAGTAGCCGAAGGTGAATAGTATTCCTGACCAGAGGCAACCACTTAGAGTAGGAAAATAGGAGTCAGGGACAGAGTATATAATGGAGTGATTGTGGGTGAGCAGGACAACATGAACAATGTGAACCTAAGTGTGGAAAGCTTTAATGGCAAGCATTATAAATGCTTCCAGCCTGGAACATATCCCTAACAACTGCAGTTTTGCAGTCAGGTTTTGTTATTATAATTTTTTTCCCGTTCCTGTGTGAATAGCTTACCCAAACATGAGGCATGAGGCACTTACTGGCTACTGTGTTAACTAAGCATGACACAGAGCAGATTCAGTCAGAAAACTTCTAATGGTGGGGCTGCTAATTCATCCGAGTAGTCCATGCAAATAGTTCAATTTGACAAACTTCTTTCTGGAAACATGTAAAGTTTCAGCCTGGTTTCCTGCTGGTTCCCCCACGCAGCTCACTGGAACCTTGCCAGCTACAAAGTGAGATGCACAGGATGTGGAGGTTGTTTGGCTGTTCTGCCAGGTGGGCTACCCTGGGTCTGGGGCTCCCGGATTTCCAGGCTACTGCCTGCAAGCCAGGGCAGGTGGACAGCCAAAGGTGCAAGACAGCCCACCAGGCAGCCTGGGCTGGAGCTGCAGTCACCTCCTCATTTGGAGAGTATTTCTGAATTGATGAGCAGAATAAATTCGTCTCAGGAACAGCAAAGTTCTCTTTGAATGATTTCTCCTTTCCTGCTTTAAAAGTGAATGAGACAAGGGCAGGAAAACAAACTGAAGGACAGAGAAGGAAGCATCACACCTTTCAATTAACATATATTTCCTCTGGATATTACCAAAGTTAAAGCTTAAGAAATGTTTTTGAACAAAGCCGTCATGCTCACTCTTCTTGTACAGAACTGTAGGCCCAGAAGCCAAAGGAAGGTAAGATGAAGCTAAGAGCTTTTCAGTCATGAGAATATTGCACAGCTTCAGTCAAATATGTGCTTTTCAATGAGATTAGTGAATCCAGAGAAGGGATTGTGATGAACACGTTTTTATAGGTTTAAACCCTAATTTTACTAACTCAAATCAAAGAGACTGGGATGGCAAGTCATACAGTCTGAAACATGGAAATGTCTTCCCAGGAAGCTTCCCGCTGGTTTGCGATTAGTCGGGATGCAGTGGCCAGCCATCACTATCAGCAAGCAGCTGTCACACCCTTTGGCTGAACTGGGGCTGTTTCTGGCCATACAGTGAAGTACACAGCTTGCTGTTTTATTCGCTTGCTTGCATTTGCTAGGTTTTGTGGACTGAATTATTCATACGGCAGCAATTGTCAAATGATCTAGGCCAGAGGAATTCATTTTCTTGCAGGACCCAACCTGATGTGGCAGCGTGCTGTTATGTACCACACCAGAATTAGCAGCTGCTGCTTTTTAGAGAGGCAATGCTTCACTGATGTACCACTAGAAAGGCGACTGCCAAGAGATAGCTCTGAATGTTTCAGAGGCAGCTGTTTGCTGGAGAAGGTGGTGACATTGGTTTGCAGATACCAACCAAAGTTGATAGCAAAAGCAGAACCACACCAAATGAATGAGGAAAAGAGAAGGTGGTGACATTGGTTTGCAGATGCCAACCAAAGTTGATAGCAAAAGCAAAACCACACCAAATGAATGAGGAAATGGGCATTGTCTTAATTCTGAGTTTTGTAGAAGATTTGCCCCGTACCGGTACTTTCCCCATAATCCTCTTTTCTGCCTGCTATGGACTACCAGTGCTGGACTAGGGTTACAACTGGGTAAGGGTAGATTCCTCTACTCGAGTCTCAGATGTGACTGGGCACAAGGCAGTTTCCTTGTAGCAAGAAAAGGCACAGTTGTCTAGAGCCTGCCCTTCTTCTCAATTAGTAGTTGACTTGCAAGTAATCAGGGAAGCTGTGACTGTGGGAATGCAGGTCATATTTCAGAAGAAGCCCTGACTACTGTGCACGGCAAAATATCCATGTTTACCAACCACTGGAGACATGAAGACATTCAAAACATATACCTTTAACTTCTCCAGGGTGGCTGCTGCCTTTCTGCTCCTCTTCCCTTCCCTACCACCACAGATTTCTTGGAAGATAAGTTCTAAAACTATGACCAAGTGAAAAGCAGATTTCACTCTGAAACCACTGGACTGTACTTTATGCATCAGAAGGATGTATTCAGACTTGGGGACTCAGTCATGCCCAAAATCGAAGTCAAACTCCTGTTCATCCTAGGCAGACTCAGCCTCTTGATTCTGGAGACTTTATAGGCTGCAGAAATGCTTTACTGCTCGTAGACTCTTGCCAGTCTCATCTGATGAGGAGGAAACCTACAGGAGAATCCCAGAGCAGGGCTGGAATTTTCAGTTGGGATCAAACATAAGAGGAATGATTCACCTAAACTGTGATATATGTAACTTACCTATTGCTGTAGAAGAAAGCTCTCTGATATGAGATGGACTCTTGAACCTAGCAGAAAAAGGCTTAATGAAACTATGAAGGCAGGCAGAATTGGTTTATACAGTGAGAGTAATTAGTCACTGGAATTTAAGGAGGTTAAGATCATCTATTGCTTGTAATCAGAGTAGAATATCTTCCTAATACCTTAGCCCCAAGCAAGGGGCTTGAGATAGCAATCCTTGTGTTGTCTTTAGCCTGTGTTATGCTGGAAGCCCTGAACAGCATGGTTCCTACTGAACTAGGAGTCTGTGAGAACTTCTATTAATTTTTGCTCATTTTCTGCACTAGTGGTTATTTTGAAAGCAAAATGAGAGTGAAATCCTACAACTGATTTCGACATCACAAATGAGATTTTAGTCTGTTCAGACTCCTACAATTTTTTTTACATTCAGTTAATTTCAGCATAATTAAAAAAATGAGGTTTTTCTTTTTCTCCAAGAAAGCACTCTTCCTAGACTTCTGAGCACGTGTTATCCATAATGGGATAAGCAGACACAAAGTAGATGACAAAAACTTCTCTCTCCTTCATGAGGCAGTATTTGCAGTCAATGCAATCTACCCAAACATAGCAGTTTAGGTGCTGTTGCATTGCATTCCTTATGATCAGAAGAAACTATAATCAGCAATTCTACTTTTCCTTCCATTGTAATATTAAATAGTAAAAACTAGGAATTCCATTTAAAATAGCTCTAAGTGGCACTACAGATCAGACCAATGAAGCATTGTTTGCCTTTCGGATTATGAGCATGTGAAGGGTTTCTTGATTATCCCTTTTTTTGGTAATGCCATATAATTAACTTAGCAACATTCTGAGTTTTAATAAAGATTTGTGTGTTACTGAATTATACAAACAAGTTTCATTTTTTTCCAGGTCTTTATGTAGGAGAAGTGTTAAAAAAATAAATATTCTAATAACTTTTCTCGAAACAAATTGCTAACAATGTCTTTACTATGCTGCATGTGAGAGCTACTTGTAGCATTTGTTAATCTTACAATTTATGATTTTGCTTTCCAGATGGAATGATTAGCATTTCTAAGCTTTTTAAATTCAAACTGCAAAAAAAATAAGCCTTTTTCAGGGGTCACTGGAGGCAAATAATTTAAGTCGAATACTTTGCTCTGTTAAACATGGTGCATCCTAAGTAACTAATTTAACACATTCCTTCTGATGCTTTTTGCATATTATCAAAAACTTTATTTATCATATAAAACAGTGAAATCAACTGTTGTTTTTCCAAATATCTGCAAAAGTCCCTTCTAATATTTTCTTTTGTCTTCCTACATCCCTTCCTGGTCGAGAGTGCCACTCCTTACAATACTGCAGAACTAGAATCATAGAATAAACAATTGGGAAAGATTTATTCTTCTTGATTTTCTTTGTGAATGGAGCACCAACATATTGTGACTGATCCCAAAGTGATGTCACTTCATTTTTATCGGTTACATGTGTAGAGAGGAGTAGGTGAAGCTAATTGTATGCTTTTCTATTTAAGTTGAGGGTATTAACTAGGTTTAGTGGGTATCTGCTGGCATACCTTGTAGAAATTTAGGTTTAGTTCACTCTTTTTAACCTAATTTTTATATGTATTTTTGTTCAGATCATCTGCCAAATGGAATAGCCAGAGTGGATAACTCTGAGATATCTTGCTCTGTAAAACTCTAGTCCCTCCCCTTTCTCCTGCAAATAATATCTTCTTTCCTTCAGTTTGAAAAGTTGAGATCTTTTAGCCACCTATATTAAAAAACATTTGATTATTTTTTCTTATTTCGTAGTTGGTAAATTCCTGTTCTTATTCTGCTTAATCAAAGAACTGGATGGTGATGCTGGTTACCACCTGCCTAGTGTCAGTTGTCCAAGAAAAGAAATTCTTTCTTCATCTCAAACAGTTCCTTTGAAGAGGGAGTTGTGCTTGAAACCCCCTTGAGATACCAGTCAGTTGCTCTTCTGCCTTGAGAGTTTTGTTTCTCTGGGATTCACAGTGGTTTGCTGTTTGAACTGAAATTAAATGCCTCAAACTACATGACATGTTATTACATCAAATCTGAGTCTGACACACACACACACTAAACTGTGTCATTCTGACCAAGTGCTGCAAACACTGGTGAACAAGTCTGTTTAAATCCAGATACTTTGGTATTTTGGCAGCCTGAACAGCACTTTTGGTCTTGGTTGTGACCTGAGGATTGATGACAAACCAGTCTAGGCAAAATACTGAGTGATGTTGCTGGGGCAGTGGGAATGCAAACCTTTCCCCTTTCAGGAGTCAGCAATAAAATCAGCAGCAAAGTTGCAACAAGCTGTCAAGTTCACAACTGGTTTGCTACAGCAATGCACTGTTGAAAGGAATATAGAATTTTATTTTCCCTGTACAAAAGAATTAGCTGTATGAGATGGTAAAAAGCTGTGAAGTTTACATAGCCCTGTATATGCCCTGTAGTTTCCAAAGGAAGGTTCCTGACTCAAGAGAGAGACTGATAAGGAGGAGAATGTGCTGCTTCTGCTGCTGCTGTTGCTGCAGATTTAATGCAAAATTCTGAGCATCTGTGCTTTTCCCATTTTTTTCAATGCATCTAACTCCCATTTTTGCAGAAACCTTGTAAGAATTCAATGAGTTCATACAAGAAAAGTGCTTGTAGTCTTTGCTAGGTGGTTGATAAATACCTGACAATACTGAAAGCCTTTGAATGTGGACTGAGCAATGCTCCAAAGTACATGATGTAAGGAAAAAATATAACCAGAAAATAAAGAGTTGGTAAGTTAAGAACCTGATTATTGCCTCTTATGTATCAATAAATATCAACTGCCTATCAGGGGACTTACAGGCAGTTTGATCAGCATTAATTTTCTACAGCAGAGAAGAGAATCAGATCCCAAATCTTCATAATTTTTAAATTCTTCATAAATGGAATAGACAAATAGGCAGCTAAAACAAGGCAATGAATGTGGCAAGGATTCATTTTTTTCTTTTAGGTCTTCAGAAGGGCCTGGCAGCAATCATTGCTTTGTTCAAATGGGCAAAATTCTGTCTCAGTTTTAGCACCATAAATTCAGCATAACTTTCTTGATTTAAGTGGATCTGTACATGATGAACACACAAAGCTCAGAATCCATCCCAGCACACTGTAGGCTAAAGGCTTACGTTTGCAAAACTATCCCACAGGCACAGATCAGTTCATATTTTGCTTTGCACAAATTTTATGACTTAATTTTTCTGTGCTTTCACTTCCTCTTTATTGACTTTAATTAAGTTTTCCTTAGGGTTTGCATGCCTGGCAAACTTTGACTACTTAAACAAGTAATCCTGTTTACTCATCACATTATCCCAGCTCTGCTTTTGGGCTGAAGTGTATAATTTCTTAAATTCTGTTATAACTATTGCTATTCAGCATTATAATGATAATAAGAACTGCTCTTTGAAAAATGAGGCAGCAGTTTGTGTGGCCAGTTTGAAGAACTATGTTCAAGATTTTAGAGCTGTGAAAATAGTATTTTTTGAGGGGAAACTTTGGAAATGGTTTAAGAGCCAACACTGTCTTCCCTCATTTTCATTTGAAAAGTTTTAAGTTTTCAAAGTGTGAACAACTGCATCACTCATATGGGAAGTTGCAGAAAATGTGTAGTTCTATGTACAAACAACAGAACAGCTAATGGGACTCCTTGTGTTTTAAGTTTAATTAATTGATATTATTTAATGCATTATGTTAGGCATCAATTCAGAATTTTTTTGCTAAGTGATGTTGATCGTGAATTTTTAGAAATCCTGGTAAGATGTTTAGTGGCTCTGATATTTTGAGCTCAGTGAGGGAAATTTTAGTAACTTCTGTTTAAATCTTGCAAGTTTAGGGATTTATTTTTTCTTTTATTGTGGGACACTAAGAAATCAGCTGAAAGTCAAATAAAATGAATAGAAAAACTGTTAATGTTATTAACTTTTCAGAGAGAGAACTCTAACTGGAATAGAGCCTGGGAAGAGCTGTCTCTGAATTCTCACATTCTGTAAAAGCAACATTCTAAATTAAAAATGATGTAGAGCACACCCTTCTGGCACAACAGATGAGCTTTAAAGACAAGACATTTGTTTATGTTAATCTGTATGTATGTTCACAGTTATTCTGCAAAGTCTTAAGGAAGAGAATGAAATTTTCCTGAGGAAAAATGTTGATAACTGAATTTTAAAAGAAAGGCAAATTTATTAATTTTTAAGACCAAAGGGAAAATACATTTTTTCCAGTGCATAGATATATATCTCATTTGATTGTCTGGTTCTAACACAAGCAAACTCAATAAGTTAGGAGACAGAGGAGAGTAAAAATACGTATTTAATAAATACAGTTATTAAGTCTGTGGAATTCAAATGAGTATGAGAATTAAACACAGAGGTTGATACCTCTGTGTATACAGTTGCAACTAATTTGCAGAATAAAGTTCTGGAAATTAGTTTTCTGATGAATGAGGAGTAACTTTGAGTTCTTTGAGTTCTTGGCAATTATTTATGTAAGGAAAAGAAGTTTGCTTATTAATGCTTTATTAAGAAAACTCTGTGCCAATAACATTAGAGTTGTGGAGTTCATCTGTCAAGTTCTAGAAAATATTTTAATCTTTCCAGTCTTTAAATGCCTTTTATATTCTGTTGTGGCTCTAAAAGTGTAGGTTCATACTTCTAAAATTCTTGCTCTGCTATCGATACCTGCTGTAAATTCAAATGTATGAATGAACTACAGTTGATCAGAAATCTCTTGGTAGTCATGAGGAGTAGTGCATAGGTATGAAAACTGACAGTGACTTGGGAACGCATAGGTATGAAAACTGACAGTGACTTAGGCATCTGTTCAAGTGAGTGGACACTTCTGGGAGTTATTTCTGTGCTAGGGTAGGACCCATAATGGTTACTCAGAATGGCAGAATTAAGCATATATGTAAATGTTTGCCAAATCAGAAATATAGTGATGCAAGCTTAGCAAGTTGTGGTAGGAATGAGAGAACTGTCTTTCTGAACAGAATAGCTTTTGACAGTGACTTAGGCATCTGTTCAAGTGAGTGGACACTTCTGGGAGTTATTTCTGTGCTAGGGTAGGACCCATAATGGTTACTCAGAATGGCAGAATTAAGCATATATGTAAATGTTTGCCAAATCAGAAATATAGTGATGCAAGCTTAGCAAGTTGTGGTAGGAATGAGAGAACTGTCTTTCTGAACAGAATAGCTTTGGCCAGAATTTTCAGATTGCATT
>NW_008679585.1:44904-57593 GCF_000695815.1 Acanthisitta chloris | reverse complement strand
TACCAGGGAAGAAGTTAATTTTCACCATGACTTTCTGTGTTACAGATATTGGGGTGGGGGGTGGGGAATATTACTCCTGATAATTATCAAGTAAACTAGGATTTTTCATTCTACCCTGCTTTAGTCTTCCAAACAGTTAATTTTAAACAGAGAACTTCAGGAAGCTGCTGCCCTTGAGAGTATTCCAAAAACCTGTACAAGTGTGTGAAACCTTCAGAGAAATGAGGTGTAATCATCTGAGAGATCCAGGCAAGTAAGTAACCAGGTTTCCATGTAATTTCAGTTTCTGTAGTTCAGTGTTTAGTTATTGAAAATTACAGACATAGGAACAACTATACAGTAATATTATGGGAGCCTTTTTAGATTAGAGTTCTCTGAACTGAAGTGATAGGAATGAATGGCTGGAAAATTTCAGTTCACAGGAACTGTAGTCTTCCATAGGCACTCCAAGACATGGACATTTGTGCAAAGTTTTGTCGACAAAATATTCCTCAGCATAATTCCTTTCTGATATGATATCAAATAATTGCATTTTATTTGATGGAGCTTCTATTCATTGATTTTTCTATTAGAAAATGGATTACCTGGTAAATGTTTCCTTCAGCTTGAATCTAAGTGGTATACTTTCATTTCTGTTGTTAAATATGTGTGTGGAAATTATACAATAACAGATCTAAAGAAGTCAGATATCAGAATTACCTCCTTCCAAATCAGCAAACCCTATTGAAATGACTCACCATTTTGAGATTGTCATTGTCAGACTTGTAGAAAGAAAATAAAATAGCAGCTTGTTTAATGCTGGGCTGTGTCGTTTATGTGGCTTTCATGAGGTCTTCTGTCAGCTCATGTTAACCAGAAGTCATTGTTTCCATTGGAAACATTGACAACTAGAAGTGTTTGGTTGCAGTGGGCCTTGTTACTTATGTTTTGTTTCCTTGTGATAATACTGTAATAGGTCATTACTGTTCTTGTTATAGAGAAAAGGATTTAGTTAGGTGATGCATAGTGGCTGTTTCTGTTGAAAATGTTAGCACCTTGAATCCGTGATGCCTCTTCACATCATTAAAGTACAGTTCCAGGAAGAGAGAAAACATATTTACTGGAAATGATCAGGGTGGAATGACATCTGTGTGTTTGTGAGTCAGTCTTTAATATGTTAATGGCAATATGAAAAATGGGCAGTTGCTGCTCTATTACTGGTGGTGAGGGGGGACTCTGTCCAACATGGACCCCACCATTTTTATGGAGGACATGAATTTTCTCTCGCTGCAGTGTTTGTGAAAACATGGAAAGAGGCTGAGGTGACAACAGTGACTTGATTTTTGTTTATTTTCCTCTCAGTATTTAACAATGCTTAAACACGTGCTTAATCTCTCTCTAATTTTAAAATCATAGTTTAAAGAATTCTATCATAAAAGTGTCTGAATGAAACTACACGCCATAAAATCTCTTTAGAAAAGAGATTTTTAATGGAAACACTGCCGCAAGATTTATTATGGTGGTTCTGAAATTGCAGTGTTATAATAAGGGTTAAGGCTCAATTGTTCACTCTCCAGCAGCAATAACTTTCTCATTGGAATCTGAAAATAAACCCCTATGAATAAAATGACACCAAAGACTTAAGTTGTTTTCTTGAGACAGCGAGCCTTTTTGTACAGAAGCTATTCTGAGGTCTTGTACTGTAGTTCTGTTGAAAAATTACACTGGCTTGCCAAATATCTTAATGACTTTTCTCTCAGCAGTTGGTAATGGTGAAATGTTATTCTAGTAACCATAATGTCTCTCATAAAACAATTGCATACAATATGTACTGTACTTCTATTTTACTGAGGACTTCCATCGGGCTTGTACTGCCAGTAGCCATTTAACATTTCATAGCAAACTGCTCACCAGCCCTTCAAGTGTAATATTGCAGAAACAGTGAAGAAATGCGTGATTAAAAGCATTCACTGAGAGTGGACCATTTAGTACTACCCTATCTTGCAAGATAAACCAGCCTTCACATATGTAGGCGCTCATCATATAAATGACAGTTCTATGTGGTCATTTAATTTTACGATCTCAATTCTCGCATATATTGCTAACATAAATATAGCGTTCTCCTGCAGGGAGGTCTGCTGGGTGTTATAAAATCAGTAAGACCTCAATGGGTTCAAATGGACATCTTTTATAATTATTGCTATAAAATTTCTTGACAATGCATTTTGTTGTCCAATGGGTAAAGAAAATGATTTTCTGAAAGAACGGGTTTTGACAAAGAGAGCAACAGAGCTTAGGTATTTGTTCCTGTGCTCAAGCATATTTAAATTACCTCCGTTACTCTTACCTTTTGGACAGAAGCCAATAGCCTGGAATAACTTTTTACAATGAAGCCCCAGTCAGTGAGTGGCTGTTTTCCCTTGTTTTCTGGTGTGGTGAGACGACGTAGGATATCTAGGGGGAAAAGATTAATTTTCTATTTAATGCAATTAAATTCTATTTGCCAAGCAGTTCTTTTTACAAGCTTTTTAAGAGGCTGGGGAATCTGAGAGAGGATGAGTGCGGTAAATGAATTCCCAGAAGTGGCTGTAAGGGAAAAAAACGATTCGTCTGTGCTGAATTTCAGGACAGTCCTATTGGCTGTAAATTATCAGGAGGGACCCTGTTACATCTTTCTTACATTTCTCAAAAATGTTTCTCTTTGACCTATGTATGGAAAGGAATTTCTATCCCATTTATTCCCATTTACATAATAAAACTATATTAAGTTTCATTTAGAAGGCTGAATAACAAAGTTTTGGTGTTTGAATTGCCTTTGGAATATGGACCTTGCCTGCAGAGTGACTGGATTGTATGGCAGCATCACTAAGCTCTGCGTGTTGGGCCTGGGGACCACCAGCAGACTATGGAGAACAATGTCTGTGTGCTCTCAGTCAGGAGTTGGGGTTAGGAGGCTCAGTACTGCTGTCTCTTTGGAGGTGGCAACACTCAGAAGTGATTCAGGTCTTTAGTGCCTCAATGTGCTTAGCTATTGCTTCAAGTTTATGTAAAACATCTGTAGCAGTCGGTTTGGACTCTTAGTCAATTTTGCATCCATCAAAATAGAATGTCATCTGTATCGATAATCTTTAAAGTCTCGGTTTGGACTCTTAGTCAATTTTGCATCTATCAAAATAGAATGGCATCTGTATCGATGATCTTCCAACCCGGTTGATTCTATAATTCTATGAATCTGTATGGATAGACTTTACTGACAACGTATTACTTTCCATATTGAGTTATTAATTTTTTATGTATAATTTTAATGTAGAAAACAAATTGTGGAAGGAGAGGCAGTAGTCTTGTAGGTCGATGAGGACAACGTATTACTTTCCATATTGAGTTTTTAATTTTTTTATGTGTATTTTTTAATGTAGAAAACAAATTATAGAAGGAGAGACAGTAGTCTTGTAGGTTGATGATATTCCATGGATTTGATTGAAATTAGTGTGATTGATGCTAGCTTATGATCTAGTTCCTCTTGTCTTTCTAGGAGTAAATGGAAGAAGTCTACAGCACGTGAGGGTTCTCTGTCATTTTGTTTTACTATAAATGTCACTCTTCCATATTAGCAGCAGTTTCCTAAAGCTTTGTGTGCATTCTTATGTTATCTGCTTGCCCAGTGTCAGTAACAGTGAGACTGATCTCTAGACAGCTTTGAAAGTGCTGCAGTAGGTATCATATCTATAGTAACAACAGAAATTTAACACTAAATGTGTATTGGAGCAGGAAGTGCAAGAGTGATATGCATTTACCCCAGGAGTTAATTGGATGGTTACTACCTAATTATAGTAATGAAGTTGTAGGTTTGCAGTTGATAAATAGCTGCACAGTAACCTTTGATAAGATTTAGGTAGCAAATAAGTTAACTTGTTGCCACTACTGTGTTCGTTAGGAAAAGGTCTAGGCAAAAGCAAAACAAACAGTATATTTATTAATGTATATAGGGAGTTTTGGGTGTTGGCAGCTCATATTTTTGACATTTTGTCCTATGCAGTTCTAGAACCATTATAGTAATTGTTTTTCTTACCTGGAATGAGAGCCAAGTGTCTTCAAACACATTTACCTTTGAAGTAATTAAAATAAAGTGTCTAGTGACCATAGCAAAGAAGCAAACAAGAAAACATGCTCTGCATGAAAATAAGCAATGATAAGGAAAAAAATGTTATCCAAGAAAACAGTAAGGGAAAGGAAAAAAAAAAGATTGCAGTTGCAGTTCCGTTACTGGAACCTTAGCAAACCTAACTGATTATTCTGAGCCATCTCACACATAAATATGTGTTAGCTGCAATAGCTTGGAGGTATTTGTTAAGAAGATTGTCAGATTTTGTATAAAGGGTCAGTGTTCCAGGAAGAAATAATTTACAGGATTTCCAAACACTTTGGGAAATTTCTCATTGTATAAAAGGGTTTTCATGCCTCTCACAAGTATTACAGTTTTCTCATATTCTTGCTTGGGTGGAGGAGAAAATTTGTAATTCCTAAATAGATACAAAATAGAAAGGATTAAATAAGGAATGAGGAACTCAAACCTAGAGTTAGGTGAGAAAATGTAAATAGTTCAACTGAGATCTAAGCTGATTTCTGTATTTCAAATGAGAAAAGTTCTTCTGCTCTTTAAAAGTGTACACTACAGGTATACAGATAAAAGCTTTCCAAATATTTAATGCTGAGATTAGGACATCTAGGTTCAGTCTTCAAACTACATAAAATGATTTTATTGTAAGGCAAAAGCTCAGCCTGTTCTTCTTGGGTAAAGGTGGTTGTTTGCTATACACAACACCAAGGATGGGAGTTCTTAAGCCTAGTTTGCTCAGAAAACCTCAGCTATACAGGCAGCAGCTTCCAGCAGTGAGTGTATCTTTGGCAAGTGCTGTGCTCTTCCAAACTGTATTCCCCTACATTTACTGCTGTGCCTAGGGAGGTGTATGTCCTCTTGGTCCTGCTCCCCAGTGTGAGATTGCATGGTCTAAGCTGAGGAAGATGTTTGGCCACTCCAAATATAGCTTACTTAACCACTTGTGTTCAGTAGTAATATTAAGGAATATTTTTACAGGTATTCATGATGTATCCTCATGAACAAAATTGTGTGTGCTGGGTGTCTATAGAAGTTACTAATATGTTAAGCAATTTATCATTTTTTTTCTCTATTCAAATAGGGAGTTTCTCCAGCATTTGTCTGCACCAAAAATACCTGTAAGTGTAAAATGACATTAAGCAGCAGCCAAAATAGTAGGTCAGTTTTCAGCCCACATGGTACTTAATGCTTTCTGGTTTGTTTTTTTTTTTAAATCCAAAGTCTATGGCATGCCTATATGAACAAGCTTAATTTAAATGATGCAAAAACATGCAACTGTTTCCCTGTACAAAGTAAATACACACAAGATGCTACAACAGTTTCCATAGCAAGCTATTTGCACTTTCCTGACAGTGCTGACACTGCTTGGTAGGAAAATGGGTTTTGCTGCTTTGCTCTGAAGATAGAGGTCCAGGCTCTAGGAAAAGAAATTACATTCTCCATGGATTTTAGAATTCATTTTAGCAACCTTTTTGTTTTTCACTTCAGTGAAGGTAATTCTGCAATTATGACTTCTACAGATCTTGACTGTGGCAATCTGAACCCAAGTCTGTCCCAAACCTGGGGGCCTTGGTTGCACAACTTTTTAGTATTCTGGAGACCTTTTCATAGTCAGTAAAAATACACAAAGTATTACTGTGTCAAACTCCATATATCCTAAATACTTTTGTTTGTTGGCTTAATTCTGTTTTGGTATTATTTCACAGTAAAGAGTCTTCTTTTAGTGCTGTGACTACTCTCAGATCTTCAACTTGTCAGCATTCAGCACTTCTCCATCTCTGCAATTTATTCCAGTTGCTGCAGTGTATATGTATGGCAGCTCTCATGGTCAGCAGCGTGGAAAGAAAATAGGATTGGACAGTCCATAGGGCAGTACAGCATCAACCTTTAGTGGTATGTTGTTCTGGGAGTTTCTTGAATCTGTTAAATTGCAGGCAGTACAAGGGGGTTTTGGAACACCTAATGATTCTTTAGATTTAGAAATGTGCATGGGGGGCTATAGCTGAAACTCTCTGAAGTCAGAAGACAGACTCCAGTGGATTTTGAAGGGCTCAGATTGGTCCCACAGGGCATTATGATGATTTTCTGCATACATGCTGCTTGTCAGATTACTTGCCTTTTGGGTCTCGGGGGACATAAAATATTCCCAAAATATTGAAACATCCCAGCAGAGGAAAATTAACCATTTCTATTTACATTTCTCTGACCTTATTTGGATTTTTGTGTGTTTTCTAAAAGAATTTTGACAATGATAAAGAGGCAGGCATTCTTCCAAAATGTCATCAAAATAAAAGAAGTATAAAGTAATCTGTAATGCAGTGACAGCAATTTTCATGTGAACTTTTATATGTGAAGAAAATGAGCTACATTTACATTGAGTTCATCTTTGAGTTTAAATTAAATCCACAGAAGCAAAAGGCAAACGAAAAGAGGTCCAATCAGGTTCCACAGGACTTCTGTGTCTGTTTTTGCTCCATTCAATGCCTCCTATTTCTATAATGCATCTCAAACACGCCTGAGATTATATGAAATACTCAGGACTTGAGTCTCAGACTTCTGCAGTACAACTTGGAGTAATTGTACTGAAGTCAATGGCCCATATCTTGCCACCAGTTCTTAAATAGAACTTCCAGTGGATTTCAATAAAGACTTTTGCTTAAAAGTCAACAACACAGCATGGTTCAGGGAAATTACAAGGCTGCAAGCAAAAATGTTGGTTTATTTTTCCTTTTCTTTTCAGAATACCTTGTGTTTGGTTTTATAAAATAAGATTATTACCTTGTACTGATTCAAATCAGTATGGCATTGGAATTGGATCTCGGGGGTTTCAGTAACATGCCTAAGCTTCACTGTCAGTAAAACTAAATCACTTTTTATTAACACAAATTGAGAGCATGTGAGGGATATATCCCTGTTTCTCTTTCAAAAAAATATTCCTTACTTTTTGACAGCACTGAGATAAGCCATATTGCTGCCAGCAGAACCTTTATATTCATTATAAATTACAACTGCCTTTTTTCCTGTCCCAACAGAAGAAGCAGCTACTTTATGGTGTACAGCTTGCCAAGTCATAATTGAACTCCATTCACCAGCACTGCTAGGGATATATCCCTGTTTCTCTTTCAAAAAAATATTCCTTACTTTTTGACAGCACTGAGATAAGCCATATTGCTGCCAGCAGAACCTTTATATTCATTATAAATTACAACTGCCTTTTTTCCTGTCCCAACAGAAGAAGCAGCTACTTTATGGTGTACAGCTTGCCAAGTCATAATTGAACTCCATTCACCAGCACTGCTACCTGTGTGTCAGGAATGTTTTTTGAGGAGGAGGTCAGTGTTTAAAAGGAGATGGTCAGTACCTGAGCTGTGAGATAGCACTGAGGGCAGACTTTGTCTAATGTGCAGGGGGAGTGAAGTAGTTACGAAGAAGCAAGTGAAACTAATGACTGGCATATCTTGCTAGGACTATAGAAAACTTAGAAGAAAAAAGAGTTCTCTTTCTTCTTTGCCTAATTTTAAAGGTGTATATGAAATGAGTGCCAGAAGCTTGCTATAAACCCCAAGGAATGAGTCAGCATTTACAATGGGTGATGGAGGCACAACTGGATAATGTGATCCATTGCTGTGCACACGTGTCAGTGTGATTGTGTTCTGCTGGCATATATTATTGTAATAATAAATGGAGTTGCTTCAGTGGAAAGCTAGTGTTAAGTGTTATCACAAACAAGGACAGGATTCAGGACATTTCTCTCATTTTTTGTATCTCTCAGCTGCATGCCCTACTTGTGGCTAATAGCAACTAGGATGGAAAGGCAGCTGCTCTTAGAGCTCAGGTTTCTCCATGGACTTCTAATATGGACCAAAATGTGATTTCTTTAGTGTGGGTAAGATAAAATGGAGAGACCAGAGCTCCTTTGCCTTGCTAGGAAAATGATACAATGGCAACCACAGTACTGGAAAAGGGTGTTGTGTACATGCAAAAAAGCTGAATGATGAGGTGGGGGGCAGTGTGTATGGTAAGGAGCAGGTGGTCAATAGTCAGTTCTAGGTGCCTAAAAAGAGTATTCACTTGTAATGTGTAGGAAACACTGTTTTCTCATTCCTTTTAAACTTTAAATCTAATCCTGGTTTTGCTAATTTAATAGACCATATTCTTAGGGGACCCTGTAAGCAGTTTCCTGTGCTCAGACTAAGAAGAAGAGATATAATCTAGCTGCAAGGGCTCACTGAGGAGTCCTCCTGTGGTAAGAGAACTCTCTGCTGGCTCTTATCAAGCCAAATGTGGGTCTGCACTTCTGGTACCTTCTTATAGCTCTGCAGAGACAACATAACAGTGATGTGAGAAGAAAGAAGTCCCTGCTTACCACACTGCACGTATCATCTGTCAGAATGGAGCCAGCTGAGGATGTTATATTCCAGAAACAATGAGTGTGGGCATGTGAGAGTAAATTGTGCTGTAATTTCAGTGTCCCAGCTGCCCTACTGCAGCTGCCAGTGATGTACTTTTCTGCTGTGGTAGAAGTGAGGTAGCCTGAAGCTGTGAGCTGCCTTCCATAAGCCATGTGGTAAGCTGGTGTCCCAGCTTATTCCCATAATATAATTTAGGAAGCTCACACCTTGCCTGTAGTATGGATCCAGCTCCAAACTATGCCAGGAATCCCACAGAACTGGAGGTTCCCTTCGAGGCCTTTCACACTTCTGTAGCAAATAGAGGTTGGGTGCTAGGGATTTTTTCCCTATTTCTATCCCTGTCTCAATAAACAGTTTGTAGATGAAGGAAGCAACAGTGTGAAAAATGTTTCCATTCTATTTTGTTGTTCATTTGGTTCTCTCTTGCTCAGTAGGGCAGTTATTTGATAACACAACTGTCCTGAAGCCACCTAATGGAAGTGTTTGAAGATGAGATATTTCAAATACTGGGCATAGGAGGAATGCATATTTTATCATGACAAATACCTATACAGGCAGTTCATCAGTTAATGTAAAGCTATTGGTGGAATAAGGCAAGACCTTAGCTCTTCTATTTCAGTCAAATGTATTTTAAATTGTTGTGATACTTCATTTCTGCAAGAATTTTCTGTAGATGTAAATGAGTGCTTCATAAATAAATCTGTAATACATGTTCCCAAGCATAAATCTGATTCCCAAAGCTCTGGTAAGCACATTAAACAGTACAATATACATGAAAGTTCATTACACTGAAAATAAGGTAAAGATATGTAATGGTCCAGGATAAACACAGGTAAAAGGGCCCTGTGTGTCCAATAGGTTTTAAAGCTACTCAAAATCACATCCTTTCAGATGTCATAACGATATTTTTTCATAGCTGTCATATAAGACATGAATAAAAGCTATGTCTAAAAAACTATTTGAAAAATACGTTGGTGCAAATGTTTTTTATTATGATTGTTTCATTTTTTTTCTGAAGTCTGGAGTGCAAGTATGAATTTATATTTGCAAAGATGCTTCACTGCCCATGCTTATAGCAGACCAGGAGCTATCTGTTAAATCAAGCCCAGAAGCTGAGCATTTCTGTTAGCCCTGAAAGGCAGTGTTTATTAGTTTAGGCACTGCTGTTTAAGACTGTGGCTGATGAAATGAAACTGCATTGGAACCCAACAGCTTGGCATGCAGGTGAAGCAAGCACCTGCCTTTCAAAAGACATAATTTCAGAACACCCTGTGAAATCCTCCAGCCCCTTTACCGTTGGCAGAAAATGGATGCTGCTTTGCTCTCCACTGTCACATAGGTTGCCCTAATTCAGTGAAGCATCTCTGTTCCCATGTGGAGGCACTCTTACTCCTCCAAACTGTAGTGCATTTTCATCCTGAATATTATTTATGTTCCCTCTTCATAGGTTTGAGTCAGTAATAGGAACAGAGAGAGAGCCATCTTGTGGAAGATTGCTTTAATATCTTCCAGTTTTAGGTGCCAGGCACTTCAGAAGCTCATCATTCTGTAGACCTTATTTTTGCAATGAGACCTCAATTACAAGTGTGTGTCCTATAATATTTAAACAGATATTTCAGTTTCTGCACAAAGGTATGTTAAGTGAGCAGGGAATGATATTGTTCCAACATTTGGCTGCCGGCACTTGATATGTGTGAACAACATGTTTTTCACCCCATCTTGAACTACATAATCAGCAGTTTCTTCTCTTCTTTCCATATTGCCTCTGTGCACAATTTAGATATTAAATATATATCTCGATTTGCTTTGTAACAGACTGCAAATGAAGCTTCACTGCCTCATCTTGGAAATGTGCAATGGAAGTAGAGTTGAAAATAATATTTTTTCCTTCATCCTTACTGCTTTCAGTTGAATAATTGCACAATTCTTACAGACACAGCAAACATTAAAAATCTGTTCTCATTTGCAGGTTCCAGCCTGAGATGTGCAAAATGCTTGTAATGAAGCTGAAAACCATGTGAAAGCAGAGTGACACTATCTTCTCGGTAGCAGAGAGGGGTTCCTGCTTCAAGCAGATGAAAAAGAGCAGAGGGAATCTTTCTGGTAAGAGCAGATGACATGGGTCTAGGAAGGCCTGAGCTGTTGCTAAAGGGGAAATTAAAATAATGCCTAATGTTCTAGCTTCCTCTCCTGAGTTAAGGGGGTGAGCTATACTTTTCAACCCCTGTATGAGGTAAGGGTCACTGAAATGCCCTGTGAAAGCAGAGGGGACAGGCTAAATTTATGCAAGTTGGCCTATTGCATGTTCTTTTAGTCAGCTGTCTGTCTAAACATTTACAGTGATTGGCACAAGACTATCTAGTACATTTTTACCAAAATTCTTTAAAGAACCTTTAAAGTACCTTTTTACCTTATTTATTTACAGATGTCACATGTTTTTTCCTGCCTTATTTTGCAAGGGATTCATGAGCTATGAAATAGGGGAGATCAAATTTAATCCAGTCCAATGTGGTCTTTTGTTAGATCAACAATAAATACACATTTAGATAATTTTTATTTGTGTGTGTGTCTGGAATTGCAGCATACCTTTAATCTTGCTGAGGAAAATTGCTTGGGATTTTGATTGGTTTTGGCTTTCCCTCTAGGCCCTTCATCATCTTTGTAGCCCTCCTTTGGATATTTTCTAATAGCTTCATATCTCTTTTATATTGTGGTGCCCAAAACTGCAGACAGGGCTCAAGGTGAGGCAGCACCTCAATTGACCAGTGATGCACCCCAGGACACAGTTTGCCTTCCTGGCTGCCAGGGCACACTGCTGACTCATATTCAACTTGTTGTTGATGAGGACCCCCAGATCCCTTTCTGTTGTGCTGCTCTCCAGCCATTTTTTCCCCAGTCTGTATGTACACCCAGGGTTGTCCCATGCCAGGTGCAGGATTTGCACTTATCTTTGTTAAACTTCATGCTATTGGTCAAGGTCTTTCTGCTAGGCCTGTTTGCATTCAAGGAAGTCAACATCTCCTCCCAACCTTCAAGTCCTGAGTCCAAGTCATTTTTGATAACTGATGGGTCACCCCTAAGTGGACCTGCTCCATCAGTAGCACAGTTCTTGGAAACAGCATTCCCTTCCACTTGATGGGCTACTGTTCTGTAGTAGTTGCTGAGCAATGCTAATGGTCCCCCTGTGCTTTAGCCACAGATCCTCTCCCAGACAGTGACTGCTGCAACTGGAAATAGCCCAAATCTCCTAGCAGTTTTCCCATGTAGTCTGACTTTTAGAATTGTTGAAAACAAAGGATAATGCCATATTGCACTCAGGCTTTTTCTGATCATTCATTAGAAACCCAAAGAGTGTGTGTGTTAAGCTGTAAATGTCATTACCTATTTCTCATGAATATTTCAGATTCAGAAATTTACAGGCTATTGTTCTCATAAGCAAAACATGTTTCTGGATACATCAGTGATGAGTGATACAGAACGCCTCAGTAAGAATAAATAAATCTATTCTGAGTGTGTAGTATTGTGCAGACTGCTTTTACTTTATTTTGGCTTTTTACAGGAATAGGCAGAGGTGAAAAACGATGTAACATTTGATTTAAGTTTGGTTATTTGCCTGTGGGATATACAGATGCCACAATATTTCCTTAGTTTTTGTCAGATATCAAGGTACCTGTACTGCTGGTAAATGTTAATGTCTTAAAGATACCTGGCTTACTGTGGCATGTGTTTTCAGTTGACACACTAGTAGGTGGTCCAAGCAAAACTATAGCAAATATGGGGGGAAGAGAGGTCTTTGCCTGTCTTGCACACAAACAACACAGCGATTCAGAGCAAATCTGGATCAGGAACAGTGTGGTCAGCAGGACCAGGGAGGTGATTCTGCCCCTGTACTCGGTGCTGGTGATGCCACACCTTGAATACTGCATACAGTTCTGGGCTCCCCAGTTCAGGAAGGATATTGAGGTGCTGGAGCAGGTCCAGAGAAGAGCAGAAAGGCTGGTGAAGGGACTCGAGCACAAGTGGCATGAGGAGAGGCTGAGGGAGCTGGGGGTGTTCAGCCTGGAGAAGAGAAGGCTCAGGGGAGACCTTATCACCCTCTGCAACTCCCTGACAGGAGGTTGGAGTCAGGTGGGGGTTGGTCTCTTCTCCCAGGCAACCAGCAGCAGGACAAGAGGGCACAG
>NW_008679585.1:18652-44833 GCF_000695815.1 Acanthisitta chloris | reverse complement strand
TGCCCAGGGAGGTGGTGGATTCACCATCCGTGGAGGTTTTCAAGCTGAGACTGGATGTGGCACTTAGTGCCATGGTCTAGTAACCATGGTAGGTTTGTACTCGATGATCTTTGAGGTCTCTTCCAACCCAGATGATTCTATGATTCTGTGAAATAGGGTCCATCTCCCTTCCTTTTGACATCTTAAAAAGTGACTGCAAGGCCATGATGCTGTGTTGATCCAGTGGCTATGGCTGAGGAGGCCCAGGAAGTCTGGAAGGAGTACTCAGGGGGGTGCCAGCTGCCTGGAGGCTGAGGGTGGGGGACTGGTGCTGGGTGGGCCAGGGGAAAAGAACTGGATGGATACTGCTCTGCTCTGAATCAAGTCCAACAAATTTGCAGCGGTAAGTTTTGTCACCCAGAGAAGGCACTCAGGTACTGTTCAGTGGTATCATGCGGTTCACAAATGTAAAACCACTTTCAGTGAATACAGAGAAAGTAAGAATGAGTCATGATGAGTGCTCTGCATTATTCTGATGTGTATTGTGGGTTTCTTCAAACTTGTACATTGCTGCCTGAGTGAATGCGGCTTTATGTCAAGGAAGTCTTTAAAATGGTCTTTAAAGCTAGAAGAGGGAAAAGGAAAGTAAGATAACTTCAGATGCATTGCTTTAAATTGTCACAATAACAGACCAGAGTAGGATGGTTTACTTTTTCCAGGACTCACTTGCTGGTCAGGGAGAATTTCAATTCTTCTGTCCTGAGGAAAGAGAAAGGGGTTTTAGAGAGATGGTAATAGGGAGGGGAAGGGAGAATTTCAATTCTTCTGTCCTGAGGCAAGAGAAAAGGGTTTTAGAGAGATGTAATAGGGAGGGGAAGAGAAAGAGAGGAAGTACAATGCAGACACTGGGAAGAATCAAGGCACCAAGAAATTGCAGGCTGAGGGCTTGCTGTTTATCCCAAGCTGGACAGGTAGCCAAATTGCACTGGAGAAAGAGGTTGTACTAAGTAGGAAGATATATATGGAACTCTGCTTTGGCTTTCTACTATGGCACTGATGCTTTCCATCACTGGGTGAAAGAATAGAAAATGCTTTCTTTTGTGAACTGGCTTTCTACTATGGCACTGATGCTTTTCATCACTGGGTGAAAGAATAGCAAATGCTTTCTTTTGTGAATGGCTTTAAATGTCTTCTGTCATGGTGTAGTGCAGGATAAATGATGTGAGAAGCCCATCCAAGCTTGCTTGGCTAGGGAATAGCTAACTGGCTGGTGGGCAGGGATGTGAGATCTAGGTGCTGATATGGAAGCTGGTTAGTTGTCAAATTTTATTCTGGGAGAGGTAAAACCCCAGAGCACTGCCAGTACTACACCATGGCCATCAGATCCTGAGAAAGGAATTCAGAGAAGGGTCATCTGGTCAAGTGATGGTGACATGGGCTGTACCAGGAGAATGGGCAGGGCAAATGCTGCTCTTTCAGTGATGCACAATACACTGCTGGAGGAGTGCCTTTCAGTAATGCAAAATAAATTATAATCCAACATTTTGTTGTCTGTAGCATTTTGGTTGTATATTAAAAGCAGTAAATTATGCTGATAGAGTGTGATATTCAAAGGTCTAAGCAGTCTTTTTGAAACTCTGTTTCTAATTGATACTTGGAAAAGATACATATCTAGCGCAGTGGGTATTGTTTTATTGTAAGATTATCTGAGTAGTTTATAACCTGAAAAAATACTGAGGATTCAACTGCTTTTTGCTCCCACCCCAGTGTCTCTGTGCTTTGATTTTATGACTGTTGTATCATTTGGAAATTAGTATTCTTCAGCTTTCTGGAACATTGTAATAATGGTGGTGCCTTCATCTACCAATGACATTAGTATCAGTTGATATTTTATACACCTGGCAAACTGACTCATTGTAACCAGAGAATTTGAGAACCATAGAGCAAACTATGATTTTTATAATGCTCTTATTCCATAAAAGGTGCTATAACTTTCACAGGATAATTAGGCAAATAGCTCAAAAAAGGACAGGGATGTTGGCATTACATTACTAAGTTTCTCGTATGACATAGGTTCATTATTTCTGTCCAATATCCTGTCTGTGGAAGAAGAGAATGGAGAATTCACATTGCCTTCTTAAGGTCAACATTTCCAAATGGAAACCTAGGATAAAATTAATAGCAAACAAATCTAGGAGTCTTTCTGCATCTGTTAATCATGCAGGATCATGTGTGTTATCCAGAATGCTTCAGTCTCCTGCTTTGAGTTATAAATTGCTACCTCAGAGCTCCCTATGCACACATGCAACTGCTCTTTCCAAGGAAGCTTCAAGTTCCTCTTATGGACTTATGCAGGAAAGGCTGCTCAGCTGTGGCAGAGGTGGTATCATCGCTGGGGACATAGAGATTTTTGAGCAGCCCCAGGATCCTGTACTGTCAGACTGAAGGGGAGCTGCAAACACTTTTCCCCCTGTCTTTTCAGATATTCCCAAGTCACTTCTAAAGAGCATCTGTGTAAGAGAAGAAATTCCCCATATAGCAGGTGTTTTAGTAACATTTTCAATGGGATGGGTTAGAACAAGAAAAGCTCCCATCTCACTGTGTCCCTTCTCCCTGTTCCTGCAGAAGGTTTCCTGCTCCCTCTCTCACTCCTGGTGTAACAAACAGGGCTACTAGAGACAGGGTGGACCAGTTCAGTACTTACATTTCAACCCAGTAGTTCACTGAGCCATGCTGTCTGCTGCCTCTCTCTTGCATATGATTGAGAGAATCGTTTTGCAATAAAGTAAAATGATTTAAACAGGATGACGCTGGCTAATGATATGGTAAGGGCAAAGAGTATGTAGAAATGATCTGTGTAAATACTGCTGTGCATTTTTGAAGGCCATTGTATCTTGTGAGTGAGGAAAAGAAGTTGCCTGGAGTAGGCAATTATTGCATCTCAGGTGTTATGGGATAGAGGTGTCTTTGGGCCAAAATGAGTGTGCATTGCAGCTTTCTGACACACTTAAAAAGTCCTTCAGCTCAGCAGTAATGTCCTCTATAAAGAGCTTTGTATGCAAGCCAAGGTGAGGTCAGCACTATCTTGCACTAATGACAGAGGTTTTACAGTTTTAGGGAAGTTCTGTCAGCATGCAAACTGCAGAAAATCCTGAAGTGAGTTATCAGTATTTAAGATGTTTGGCAGGTGAGTGGACGTGTTCCTCTGTATTTGTACACGCATCAGTTAGCCACATGTTTCTCAAAGCTGTCTAGCCAGAAACAACTGTATGTTTTTGAAACAGGGGCAGGTTAATTACATTGGTGATACCAAACAAGTAGCTCTGTTATTTGTGTAGTTGAATAGATAGATTTGATAGATTTCCAACTTCCTATCTCTTCTGCTTTCATCATTCAAACTCTTGAGCCTGGACTACAAATGTTACTTGCCTAAGTGCCAACAGCTAACATCACTGCTAACCTTGTTATAACTGTTAAAAGTATATTGACAGGTATCTTTCTTCTGAAAGAATCATATATAGTGCTGAATAGCTGCCTACGACAGAGGAAAAAAAACAAGTTAGGTATAGTGCTGAATAGCTGCCTACGACAGGGGAAAAAAAAAACAAGTTAGACAATCTTCAGACCTTTGGTATACACTAATTATGGTATGAATTGTGTGAATTTCATTTGTACTTGCGTATTTATATATATCTCATTAATTTGTTACAAAGAGGGAAAAAAATCATTACTGTAGAGTCAAATTGCCTGTAAATGACTTAAGGAATATGTTAATGATCCTGCTCCAAATGAATAATTATAACACAGGTGCACTTGAGATGTGATCATTTAACTGACAGCACGCAGCTTCTAATGTCTTGAATATCCATGATAATGGTGATGTCATAGCAGCCAGTTAAAATCATCGCTCACATCCTCCATTTAATACACAGGAGAACTTTGGGTATAATTCCCATATAGAGATATTGCCTTGCTTATTTAAGGAATGGTTAATTTATAAACAAATCAAGAAGTCACTCTGTATTGGTTTTAACATGGTATGTTTCCAGTGAAATGTCATGCTATTGTCTCAAGTAGAAAACAAACATCGATGGCAGAAGGCATTACTGCATCAATTTGATGTTACAGTTTAAATGAATTTAGCTCAAAATATCCTAGTCTATTAGAGATATGAATTGTGTTTCACCAGCCTTGCTACTAATACTCAGCTGAACTTTTCATGTTTATTGTTTTAAAGGTGCTTGTAGTTGAGTTCCCTCTGAAGCTGATGCCTGTGGGAATCAGGGATGTATGCTCTGAAGTGTACAAAATAGATCCTGTCTACAGAAGAGTTGTCTCATTAAAAGATTTGAACTCTTTAAGACCAGTCTTGTTTGGGGCTTATGTCCCACATCATTTTACACAGCTGTGAAAGCTGTTAAGCTTTAAGTTGTATTTGTGGTCAAGATCAGATTTTAAGAGTCTAACAGTCCAAAATTTCAATACTCTGCCTTGAATGTGCAGGAGTTCACAGAAGGCAGCAGTGTGCTGCCTAGGTGTTATCTCCATGATAATAGCAATGAAACTAGAGCAGTAGCTAAATATAGAACAGTTTTTCTGCATCTATTTCATGTGTTGTCATGTAATTACAAATAGATGAAGAATTAAATCTCTAAGCTGCAATGATGTTTATGAGGAAAACCTACAGAATTCCTAATGTAAAAGGGGTTGTTTCCTGTTAAGTTTAGCAATGTATGCCTCGAGAAGAACACTACCACCTTATTTAGAATTATAGTACTATATTGATGCAGGTTATTTTAGCAGCAAGAGTCTGTGCTAGGAGGGGAGAACTCTTTTGAAGATATCAGTTCCAAAGCATAATAAAACAGGTGCATCTTAATAGGTCTACCAGGAATGTTTTAGCTGTTAGCATCTTTTAAATGCTTCTGTTGAGAAACCCTGTTTTCATAACAAGGTTGGTGAGTATTAAACCTGTGATAGTTCTTTCTGGGATTACTATGATTTAAAAAACAACAACAATAAAAACCTTCTAAAAAACATTTATGTATTTATAAATGTTGTAATCCAGGGGTCCCACTGATATTTGTGGTGAAAGATATGCCTAAGGGCACATAACCCTGCTTGTACATTGCCAGGACTGCAATCTGGTTTATGACAAAACAGATTCATTTATCTCCAAATAAATAAATTACTTTTGTGAACATTTAGAAACATTTGCATAATTAGGCTGTAAGATCTTAGCAGTCTTTTTCATAATAATTAAACTAATCTAATCTTGGACAGGGTAAACAGACTTACTAGGCTGAGAGCAGCCTTCAGGCAAGGAACTTACTACATTCTACAGGAACTGTAAGGCTGATGATGTTTGTTAATTATGCAGAGCTTTTACTCCTCAGTAATAGCAGCGTTTGTATTGCCTGGAGCTTAGATAGCTACTCCCAGGCACATAAAATTAGGCTCTGGGTTTTTTTGTCATTCTTAAAAAAAAAAACCCACAAAACAAAACAAATTCAAAAAAACCCACAAAACCACAAAGCAAAACAAAGAAGATGCTTCAAAATGATTATCTGCTTTCAACATGGAGGCATTAACCTTAAAGTGCTGGATCCTGGATCCACATACAATTGGTTCACTCTGCAGTCATGTGGTCTTGATTACCTTCAGATCTGGAGTCTTTCATGCCTTATAGAGACACAGAGTTGTGAGGTTTGGCAAAAGAACAGCAGAAGGCACAGCTTTATTTTCTGGGGACATCAGGAAGAAAAGATTGAGAATATCAAATAGATCTTACCCAGGACAGTTCTCAGTCAAGCAGACAATCAAAATTTATTACCATAAATCAAAAAACGAAGATCAGAAGCAGAACCTGGCAAATTCTGAAAAGATTTGCCTTCTTGAAAGAATCTGATCTGTCATCTTTATCTAGTTCTGTACAAGTCCATGAAGACTTCAACTGTAAACTCAAGAAGAAGGTGTCTTTCTGCTTACAAAGTATGGTACTATCAAGGATGATGTTCAAACTCTACAAGCTTGTTTTAAAAAAAAATCTCGTAACAAAACTGTTCAAACTCTACAAGCTTGTTTTAAAAAAATCTCTTAATAAAACTGTACTGTAGACACGATTTTAATTTCTGAGTATTATTTTCCTAGAAATGGGGCATCCCAGGAAATCCTTCTGATCTTTTCATTTTAATTTCTGAGTATTATTTTCCTATCAATGGGGCATTCCAGGAAATCCTTCTGATCTTTTTTTTTTGTGCTTTGTTTAATTTTGAATATTTTTATAAAAGCAAATTCATGTGATTAGCCCTTAAGTGGCTGAGTTATAGTTTAAAATTCTTTTTAAATTCATGTGATTAGCCCTTAAGTGGCTGAGTTTAAAATTCTATTTCTCAGAATTTGCATACAAATTCACAATGCATTTCCTTTTTCAGGAAAGATTTAATTATATCTGGATAGGAATAGTGATGCCTGACCCCTGCAAAGTAGGTGGTTAAATCATTTGAAAATGGTGTAGCATGAAGCATTGCCTTTAATAATCAAGGGCTGGATGTGATTAGCCCTTAAGTGGCTGAGTTTAAAATTCTATTTCTCAGAATTTGCATACAAATTCACAATGCATTTCCTTTTTCAGGAAAGATTTAATTATATCTGGATAGGAATAGTGATGCCTGACCCCTGCAAAGTAGGTGGTTAAATCATTTGAAAATGGTGTAGCATGAAGCATTGCCTTTAATAATCAAGGGCTGGATTTCATTCACACCAAGAAGTAGCATACTTTATGAATTTCTCCTGTTTACATCAAAGAGATTGTTCCCTGCATAAATGATGCTAGAGTAAGTTTTCAGAATCTAGCTCTTAAAACAAGTTGCATCAAGATTTGCTGATGAAGAGGGGACTCATGATCTGAATAATCACCAATCTTTTAAGGCCTTGAGGGCCAGACCTGGAGCAGGTTATATATCCACTGATGTTTTTTCCAGAATAAATGACTGGGTAGTGGCTTGTATCAATGAAATTAATCAGAAAGAAAAATCCTGTTTGAGAGTGATGAATTGTGTAAATAAATGATGGCTCTCTCTGGTCTCTAGGTGGCCTTCCAAAAGTTTACTTTGACAGCCCAAGCTAAAATACTCTGAGCTAGAACTGTTTATCCCAATGCAGCACATAGCATGGAAATAGGGCTTTGGGTTTCCTGGTCACAGGAAAAGCCACTGGTTTCTGTGAGGAGCACACCTTTACCTGAAACCTTCTCTCCTTGCAGTGTAGTGCATAGCTATGCAGTATTTATCAGAAAAACAGGAGCACGTTTAGGATAGAGTAGTTGCCCAGGCTGGAGTACCAGATTTACAATGTGAAAACATGGCACCATTACTGTTGTAACTCCCACCCTTAGTGCCATTTCCCATGGAATCATTACTAAACCCTTGGACCAGTACTGGCCAGAAGAGTGAGAGAGAACAGCTCAAAGCTTCTTGTCCTGGTGACAGCAGGAAATGTAGGAAAAGTCACATTGCCTATGCTCTTAGCAAAGAACACAGATTTTAGATTATGACATGGAGAAGCTGCATTATGTATAATATGTGGTGTCTCTGGATATTAATTGCCTTTGATAGTTTATAGCTTGAACATGAAGTAAATTTTCATCAGATTAGTTTTACTAGGTACATTGCTGTTAAAATTTTAACACTACTTGTGTGTTGCTGTTTGGTATATTTGAGTATATACTTTGCAATGTAATATGAACCTACCTTTGCATCACATAGCAGTGGAGGTAAATGAGCTCCCTCTTTTTTTTCTCAAATTTTCAGTCAAATTATAAGGAATACATCTAAGATTGACTATTGTTTTTCTCTGTGGGGACAAAACAAGACCAAGCAAAGGTAAAGATGGTGCTATTCTCTGCTCACCAGAATACCTTGATGATAGAGTCAAATTTTTCCTCCCATCCTCCTTATCCCTTCAGAGGAATGAGAAAATGGTACATAAGCTGTTACTTTGAGACACAGTTGATTCTTGGGTGCTGTCTGAGTAGGTGCAGTTATGTGCTGCTGCTCTTTCAGGACAGAGTGTGATACTTGGGACAAATTGGCTGCCTATTTGCAGAATGGCACAGCATGCTAAAAACATTAGATGCATCTCAAGATGAAAAGGCTATTTGCAGAATGGCACAGCATGCTAAGGACATTAGATGCATCTCAAGATGAAAAGTTGAATACATGTGTCTGACCACAGATTATGAAAAGAACTTTTTTTTTAATCATTATAGTTTTGTGAACCACAGATTATGAAAAGAACTTTTTTTTAATAATTGTAGTTTTGTGAGTACACAAATACTTGAATTATTATTAGGTAATGTGCAAATTATGGACTTGGAAATAGCTTGGATTCTGAAAATAATCCATATTTTTCAATCCTATACAGTGCTTTATAGAAATTTCATTCATCACTGTAGCTGTTTCAGTTGTCTAGCTCTGCCTTGGTGTTAGAATGTCAAATGGGTGAAGTAGTTTCAGGGTTTGAACCATGAATAGTTGAAGTACTGAATATAAAGCTCATTTTCAACAATTATTTGTGATCGAGGTATTCTAAGTTATGTTTACCAATGAACTCTTTGAAAATGGTATTTTAGGAAAACTTGTTATATACAGGTTTCATTCTCTTGAGAGTTTGATGGGAGGAAGAAATTAAAAATTGCCAGATTTCTCATTTCTGACACTTCAAAGCATATTTAGTAAAGATATATGGACTGGATTTCTGTATAATTTTGTGTGAATGATTTATCTTGTCTGGTCCAGAATGTAAACTTACTAAACATTGTAAATTAATTATTTTTTATGGGTAGGAAAATTATTACTAATTTGCATTATAAAAAGCATCCCAATTCCAGGCAAGCTCTACTTTTACTGCAGTAATGTTAGAGACAGAGAGCACTAATACTTAGGTAGTATTGAGCAGGGATTTTTCAAATGTGGTTAGAAAACAAGAGGATAAGTCAATGACATAAATCCTGTTAAATTACTTAGATTGCTTTGAAAAGTTGAGATGGTTTAATTATCTTCTTATTCCATCACTATAACCTCTCTAAGTTACAATAATAATAAATTTTTTGTCCATCTTCCTCTTAAAATCACTGTTACTGAATAATCTGGGATTTTTTTCTTAAATTGTATTATGCATTGAAAATTCTCACAATTTCATGACTGATCTAAAAGAAACTGCATTTTATCCAAGTTAAGAGCATGGAATCACTTCAAAGTGAAAGGAATCCAAACATTAGTAACTCCATCAAAAGCAGTTACTTAAAAGTGTCAAAAGAAATAACAAACCCCCAAACCCCAGAACTCAGTGGATGCAGGTCTAAAAGATTCACTTATGCTCCAGTTTTGTAGTAGGTCACATTTCTTGCTCTTTGTGCTATTATTTGTGTAGCAATGCCCAAAAAAAGCTACAGATGCATAGAAGTCTTAGGTACAGTGTATTTAAACAATAGTTATCAAAGCTTACAATATTGATCTGAATAACTTCAAGGAAAGAGATTGAATGAGTTGGAGGCAAAGATACCCAAGAAAAGTGAGGCTGGAATCATTAGACTAGCATCTCAAAAAAAATAAAATGCACAGCTTACCTGTAAGTATATGCATATTATTTTTATTGGAGGTCATGAGTAGTAACTATTTGAATTGTTAATGAATTCCATATCAATCAGTTTACATTTTTTGGAAGAATATCTGATGTTTAGAAGATGTGAAATCAATGATTTCAGCCACTCCTGGGTGAACTGAAAAATCTGTTCATCCAACAGTTCTGAAATCAAAAATAGTGCACAAATCTGATTTTTATGATCCTTGATGCCCTTATTTGGAATAAGATTAGTCTAAAATTGTCTACTCTATGCATGTTGGAGATAGATAGGATTGTTAGGAGTCTGATCTAAGTGAGAAGGTAAAAAGGGACCTGGCAGTTCCTTAAGGAAACCCTACTAAGGACATACTGCAAATTATCCATCCCATCGAGGAGGAAAAATAGGAAATACAGTAAGAACCCAAGTTGGCTGAATCAAATGCACTTCGTACATTTCAAACATAAGAAGGAAGATTGCACAAAGTGGAAACTAGGTCAGCTTGATAAAGCCAACTGGAAGCATAGAAATCAGAGAAACTATTCAAGAGAGAGAGGGAAGGCTATTTGAGAGTGACAGGGGAAGGGTTCAAGTGTCATGTCTTTGCTGTCTGATTTCAGTATAAAGGTCAGGTGCAATAAGGTACCTAATACCAGCACTAACAGGAAAGAGTAATCAAGAAACAGGTTACATAGTATTTATAAAATGTAGATGGCTTCGTACCAGCTGGTCAGGTGGACTTTGTCCTTGGTGCTTAATGGACTCTCAGAGCCTCTAACAGTTATCTGAAGGAACTTCTCAAGGTCAGACAAGTTACCTAGATACTAGAAAATGCAAATGTAGTGATTATGTAGAAAGCATGGGCAAAGTGAGGAATTTATAGAACCCCCAGCTTTATTCCAATTGCTGGAAGAACAATGAAATATGTAAAGACATGTACAGAGCAAGCTTTATTCCAATTGCTGGAAGAACAATAAAATATGTAAAGACATGTGCAGAGCATGTAGGTAGCAGTGGTCCACTACAAAAATCTATGTTGGGTGAGCATCCAAAGGTTTCTGATCTGGATCAGATATTATTCTTGCTTTCATTAGTGCTCTAACTGATGGGCCTGAGAGTAGTCTATTAAAATTGCAAGTGCCACCAAACTAAGTGGATGTTCCAATGGGAAGTGAGACACTAGGTTTACAAATATATGTAAACCACATAGGAGAGTTCTGGTGAAATGAGAGTTTTGCAGAAAATGATGTGGTGGTCCTGGTGGACCACAGGTCAGAAGCATGTAAAAACTGGTGAGCTCTTGAAAAAATGTCAAATGATGCACCAAGATATAAACATGAGGAATAATCCTATTGTAAACACCAAGAAGGTCTGAGTGGGACTGTTGTTTCCAGTTTTGGACACTACTTCAAATAAATTGTGGACTAAACAGCTAGTCTGGAGGAGAGCAGTGAGACTTTTTAGAGCTTGTGACCTGAAAGAAATAGTTGAAAGAAGAGTAATTGAGCCCAAATAAAATGATACTGAAGTGTGTTTGTGTGTGTAAGCATATGATAATAAGCAGCACATAAATAGCTCATATAAAAAGAAAAGAATTTATTTCTTCTCTATTGCTCCATAGAATAAGCAGAGTGGGCCTAACATGATGCAGGTTAGATATTTTAGACTTCCTAATAGTGAAGGAAGTTACTGTTGTAGTATGAAAATCACCATAATAAGCAATTAGATGAGGCTATGAAATATTCACTTTTAATGGTCTTTAGGAACAACCAGTTATCTAATATGGGTGTTTTAAGGACAATTGTTTCAGGTTAGGATACAGGATAAATGACATTTTGTATCTTTTTCAGCTATTTGATTCTACTTTATCTCCTATGTGAGTGCAAAATGAGTGGCAAATTCTAATCTGAACTCTCACATGCAAACCTGGGCACAAGGGAGCTGCTAGTGGTTCCCTTTTTTGCCTGATGAGCTCTTACTCTGAGCACTACTTGAAAGTATGAATGATGGAAGTATTTTCTGGTGCACTGTGCTGATGAGTAAATGTCACTCTCTTTTCTTACTCTCAAGGTACAGGGTTCCCTTCCTGGTGTGCACATGTTCCCCAAGTATGAGACCTGAATAATTTGGCTATGTGTATGATCTGAAGGCCAAACCCTACTGCATTGGGAGGGCATGGAGCAGGGCCAGAGACTCTGCTGTCCTAGTTGTCATCCACAGTGGCCACCCAGAACTCTTCGTTTTCCTGTTAGATCTGTAGGGACTCTTGTGAGCTGCTGTTAGAATAGTCACTGCAAAAGGCTTCATTGCATGGCATTTTCTTGCTTATACAATCCAGTGGCCAAGACAAGCAAACAGAAAATGAATGATGACTTTACTGCTCCAAAATTGAGGCAGAAACCTGTTCTTGACTAGGGTGTACCTTTGAATGATGAATGTATGACATTTGCCTCCTTATGTGAGAATTGTACCCTGTAAAGCATGCAGTTTATAAAGTATTCATTAAATCCCCCCTAAACTCTAACAAGGCTCTAAGGAGTGTAAGAGAGCCATAAGCTCTACTTCTGATAAATAAAAAGACCTTAATTTTCTATTAGCTAGCTCAGAGTTAGTCAAAGAGATTCTGAGAGAAACAAAGGCACTGAGAAAAAAACTGAGATAAGAAGAGAAACAAAGGCACTGAGAAAAAAACCTGAGATCCATCATTGATAATATTAATGCTCCTGGAATACTCAGTGGGAAAGATATCAGTTAGTGAATACCTGTGACATGCATCCACCTGACCTAAAAAAAAAAATCTTTACCTGGACTAGGCTTATTTTTCCTCAATCCTAAACTTTACATTAGAGGGAGTAAGGCTTTGTCAGCAAGTTGAACAGTCAGACACAGGCAGAGAGGGAGAGAACTATAAGCAAGAAAGCTGTGTCTTCCAGGAGAGGCAGAAATGAGTTGGATCCTTCTTCATTTGGAATAAAGTGGCTATGCTGAGGTAATGAAATATTTAGATAATGCTCTTCTGTGCTTTGGACCCATTTTCCTAAGTTGTGTATTCTCTGGCAAAGAGCTAAAACTCTTCATTTGAAAGATCTGTTTCTTGTCTCCACAGATTTACTGACAGGCTCGATGGGGGTCAAACCATTTGGAGTGCTGAGCCCACTTTGGTCTCCTGACCAGAACCAGGATTGTTCCAGAGAGAAGTTCTGGGAAGGGGTCATGAGAGGATAATCCTTTTGATCCCACTCACAGGAAGGAGACAAACAGGGGTGTGACTTGAAAGTGCTATGTTCAGGAAAATGGGAAGGCTTCTGAGAAGGGGATGGCTGACCACAGACTGGCAAGCACATTTAAAATGGCTTGGATAGTAGAGTCAGTGAAAGGGACATTTGACTCAGAACTTCCAGGTAAGAAATCTGCTATTTCTTTCACACGACCATAGTCTACAGTGAGTGTGTCATCTGTTAAAATGGTTATCCCAGGCTCTCCGGGAATAAAGAGGCCTCTTACAGCTTCTAAAGTATCCAAGAGTGAACTGTAGGCATTCTTGTATTAGTCAGATGCCCCTGCTGTCCACAGAAGAAAGAAGTGCTGCTCAAAGTCTAACACTCTGCACTGATCTATGACTTTGGAGCAGTCTAAAAGTCTGTGAGTTGTCCTTATCTGTACTTGGCTAAAGCAGGTGGTTGTTTTTTTCACTTGATACCACATGCTGTTTCTGCCTTAGCACCTCTTTACATCTGTCAAAGTGATCTTGAGCTCTACTTCCTTCTGCAGTATCTGCATCTTCTCCTTTTGTGCTAAGCAGAGAGAATAAGCCTTTGTGGCCTCTGCTCCCATTTCACTGGAGCAGAATTTTGGCTGCCTTTTGCAGCAGTCCAGTTTGTCCCATCCCAGGCTTGATATTGTTGGTGAGCAGGTATGGACAGACTCTATTTGGTTAAGGCTGGAGTTCATGTGCAGTAACAACTTAAGTAATTTAGAGTTTAGCAGATGTGATGCTAGTTTTAGGATATAAAACTCCACTGTTCCTTTGGAAAAAGAGGAGGATAGTCACAACTGCCCTCTGAATGCTGAGGTGTTTACCCTCTGTACATCCACTCATTGTTTGCCACTGGAGACAAAGAAATTCAGTTTACATTGGATGCCTAGGTTTTAGGCAGCTAAAGTAAGGAGATTTTTTTTCTCATTTTCAGAGAATGGTTTGATTCAGTGACCACTAGATGAAGGTTAGGCCTTCCACTATGCACTCCATAGATTGTTTGTTGCTTCAAGTGAAACAGAATCTTATTGGAGCCTGGATATGTTGCTTTTATTACTGTTCTCACCTCACCTGTTGCTTGCTATTTTATTGCAGCATCCTGGCAGGAAGCTTTTCTTATACTGCCTGAAGAACTATGCTATGCACTCCTTAGATTTTTTGTTACTTCAAGTGAAACAGAATCTTATTGGAGCCTGGATATGTTGCTTTTATTACTGTTCTCACCTCACCTGTTGCTTGCTATTTTATTGCAGCATCCTGGCAGGAAGCTTTTCTTATACTGCCTGAAGAATGAATGTGAGTGTTCCTCAGGTATATTAATTCTTCAATAGAAAGAACTTCCTTTACACACACATGTAGTCCTCTACTTCCTTGTAATTTGCTAGAAGTATATGTTCTTTCCAAAAATCTTCTGGTTTATGATTTGGTTTTTAATTAACTGTACATTTTAGCAAAACCTCATAGAATCATTCTTATCTCAGCTGTAAAATGCCAAAGCAGTTTGGGCATCTTATCTACCATCTCCACAGAGTGTGTACTCTAGCATCATTGACACTTCAATTTCTCTATTCTGCTTAATGGAAAATTAGTATCCTAGATACTTAATCTGCTCTTTGAATGGTTATGTTTTCACACCACACAGCGTTAAGGCAGAAAAGCAACTGTCAAAATTAAAATCATGATATCTCTGAGCTGGGAGACATTTAGCTCCCTCAGCTTTGATACAGAGCCTTCAGTCACTTAGTTTGTCTCCTGTTTTCTCAAAAATGTAGGAAATCTAGGAAAAATTGCCTGTCTCTTCTGTCTTGTCCTGTATGTTTTACATAATCTGGGAGGTTTTAATCTCAGACCATTTCTGTAAGGGTTAGATGTTCAAAGTATGGTCTTCCATTGTATCTCTTAGACTGTGATGAAAACAACATTCTTAGTATTGATCCTCCCTTGAGCTTCCCCTTGAGCAGTGAGCTAGATTTATGTGCTTGGGACACTTGGACTGGGAAGCCTCAATATTCTTAGTATTGATCCTCCCTTGAGCTGCCCCTTGAGCAGTGAGCAAGATTTATGTGCTTGGGACACTTGGATTGGGTAGCCTCAAGTAAACAGTCTTCAGATGCACTGATGACTACTGCTAGTGTGGAAAATCATTTTGCATAAGAAATCAAAGAATCAAGCAGAAGGAGAAGGCTCATTTGTAAAAGAGCCACAGTTTAAAAGGTAACTGCTCCAATAGTTTGCAGGATGTCTAGTTATTGAAGTTATGCAAATAAAATCTTTTGATTTCTCCTTGTAGTCCTACCATGTTCTTCCTTTGGGATCCACCTTGAGTTAATGTACAGGGAGTAAACAAAACAAAACTAACAAATGGTAATATCACATTACAAAGTAATTCAGTTTATGGACAATGTGCTGGTGGGTGGATGTTTGAGGGATTTTGCTGGGTTTTTTTTTGTTTTATTTGTAGTTTTTTGGGGTTTTGTTTGTTTGTTTGGGTTTTTTAAGCCTTTGTCCCAGTGGGTAAGAGATAAATGTTCACTTTCATTTATCAATATGGGATCTTGGAAGAGTTCATTTGCAATCTCTTATACTGTTATGCTAAAAGCGAAACGATATTCTTGGCTGACGACAGTGCAGTTTCCAAACGTTACCATGGTGATCACCTATGTAACATCACTACCACTTTTCACAACAGCTCAATTTAAGATTCAAGTTGAATATTTCCATGATTATGGGAGGGTAATTATTTCATTACTCAAGGGAAGAAGATTTAGGAGGTAAATAGCTCTTCATTAGTTCTTAAATGATTTCCCTAGTCTTTTTAGGCCACAGAAATGCCAAATATTAAAGTGACAGAAACAGGGGATCAAATTCTGATCTCCCTCCTCATCTTGCCTACTTCTCAGCCCCTTCTGAACAGCCAAGAAAGTAAAAATATCTCTAGCCATTAAAAGCTCTTAAAACTTGAGACATTTGGTGTAGGGCTCAGTCTTCAAAGGTGCCCTATTTTCCAAGGTGCTCAGTTTTTCAGACATGCAATGCAGTTGAAGTCCAGAAAAGTCACAGGTTGGATCATGTACAACTCCATGTAACTTAGAAAAATCACACAGACAAGGTGAGGGGAAATAAAGCACCCAAAGTTCTGGCCCATGACTCTAGAACTTCTTCATTTAGGCTATGGGTGTGAATGTTCTGGCCCATGACTCTAGAACTTCTTTGTTTAGACTATGGGTGTGAACGTCCTTTATGGCTAGGGCAAACCAGAGCCCATTAACTGCTTTCCTGTTGTTTTTTTTTTTATTTCTTCAGAATTTGAGGAACCAGAAACTTAGCATACAGAGTGATTGTGTGGCAACTTGTTAGCTTCTGTCATTCATGGTGATCTGTTACTTATTTTGTGATGTTTATGTGCATGTTTTAATTGAACAAAGCCACCTATTTATAATTAGAAGTGCATGTAACAATCCAAAGAAATGAAATGTTAAATTCAACTGGGAATTTTTATAAAAAAGTTAAACTTTATTGTTTATTGCAAAGGGACTGTCTTCGACTAATTAAATCAGAGGTGGAGTATCAAATAGGATTTGCAAATAACCTAATGGCTTATAAACAAATAATTGCCACAGCAAAATAAGCACACATAACAGAAAGACAATAATTATATTGCAACAGTGTTATTAATTTGTCCCTTCATGTCATAAAATATGCTGTTCTTAGGAGTCTTTCATTAGAGAGAAAAACTTGCAGATACCTCCCTTTGAATCATACCTTTAGTTAGGAACCAAGGGGGAAATGATTCATAATTTTTTTTGCCTGCATTTTTATGTTTTCCAGTGAAAATAAATGAGTAGATTTACATAATCACAATAAAAGATTTTGAGAATAGTGGCTCAAACATTTTTAGATTATGTCACTAGGCTGCCAGGGTTTCAGGACGCTACTAATACGTCTAGACAAGCAGCTGTTTGCATTGCTTTGGCTAACTGACATTGTGTTCCTTCATTTTTTATGGGCCAGGGTTCAACAATGATGCAACTCTGAAATCAAGTGATTGGGGATATAAAAGACTCAGAAAAATACTGAAGTGTTATGCTAAATCAGACTGAGGTAGGACATGGCAAGTCAACATTTTTTTGTTCTGTATGCCATTTCTCAGAGATATCTGCCAGAGAGAAGGTAAGACAAGGTCATGCTGGAAACAACTGGAAAATACTTAATTTTTTTTTCCAGAAAAAAATGGTTTATGGAAGTATTTTTTTTCAAGAACGTATCAATTTTGTTGATGCTTCCTCAGATTAAGGGTGAAATTGCACATCATGAGACACCTGATTCAGGATCCTTGCCTGGAGACCTCAAATTCCTGCCCAACCTTGGTCAAACCATGGACTTTCAAGTGAGTGGCTTGGATGTTGCATAGAGATTTGTCAATATAAAATTCCATTCTATATAGCTATGACTTATCTGTTGGCTCAGAGAGACAGGCTCATGGCCAACATCTGCCTCTTAGAAACTCTAAACATGGTTCCTGGGCTACAGCTGCATCATGGTTTCTTGAGGAGTTGTGATGACCTCAGGAATTTGTAATAGGATGAGCTTGAAGGATCCCTAAAGGTCAACAGTCAACATGGCCAGTCCTGGGCTAATTTTCCAGAGTGATGGATCCCCACAGAATGTTGCTGTTGCATTCTGCATGAGAATCACCTGTGAAGTTCCTGATCTCTTCAGCTCTTGATGGTGTCAGGGATTTGTTAGGGCTCTTGACCACTTGGTTTGTGTTCTGAGTAAAAAAGGAGTAACTCTAATTGAAACGTTTATAGGCAAGTGTTAGCATAGAAGAGTAACCTACTAGTGTAGTCAGATACTGATATCTTTTACCTTAATTTTTCAAGGAAAATCTCTCCAATATTTTCCAAGTAGCTGTTAGAACAGGAAAAAAGTCACATTTTATGAACTTATTTTGGTGTGATGACATTGCAATGCAGTAGCACTCGGGAGCAGACACCTTGTGGAATAGTGCCACTTGTGCTCTTAAATACCTACATATATGTTTGCTGGTTAACATTTGCTCCAAGATGATAATATAAAGTTTCAATATAGTAGAAAAATGCAACACACATTGCTGTGCAAAAATATATGTTTGCTGGTTAACATTTGCTCTAAGATGATAATATAAAGTTTCAATCTAGTAGAAAGATGCAACATACATTGCTGTGCAAAGATTCTGTTTGAGATCAGGGCTAAATTAGGAAAGCTTATGAAAGTTATATGCCTATATATGTGCACACAGTAATGAAACACATTGCAGCAATATACCTGTGTGTATAAAATAGCATAAACCCCCCTGACTTTTCATAGAATCAGAGAATTATTTAGATTGGAAAGGATCCTTAACATCATCGTGTCCAATCATTAACCTACACTACTAAGTCTGCCACTAGATCATGACTCTAAATACCATGTCTACAAGTCTTTTAGATATCTCCTGGGATGGTGACTGATTCCCTAGGCAATTATTTAGATTGGAAAGGATCCTTAACATCATCGTGTCCAATCATTAACCTACACTACTAAGTCTGCCACTAGATCATGACTCTAAATACCATGTCTACAAGTCTTTTAGATATCTCCTGGGATGGTGACTGAACCACTTCCCTAGGCAGCCTGTTCTAATGCTTGATAACCTCTTTGATGAAGAAATTTTTCCCAATATCCAATCTAAACCCCCTGGCACAGCTTGAGGCCATTTCCTCTTGTCCTGTCTCTTGCATGGACAAGTAATGGAGACATCTTTCGAACTGTCTATCGTCACTACCAGCTGTGACTCACTATTGCCAATGTGCTAATTTCATTGTATGCTTTTCTAGCACAGCAACAAGGTTCTAGAAGAGGAGAATACAACAAGATAGAAAAATACAGCTGGAACAGAGAGGTAATACCTGGTAGGAGGGGCAATATTTCATTTGGATTGCCTGCTAAACTGAATGCTTTCTGTTCTCACTTCTGTGTGAAGTGGAATTTACACTGTTATGCTATTTCTGTTCTGAAGAAGAATGATTTAGCAGACTGCCAGGGGTAGAAACTGGACTAGGTGTGATGTCTGAAATTACGGGTAGAAAATGAGAAAATAGCTGTTCTTGAGTTTGAGCCGCCCACGTCTACTTTATCTGACTTGGTTCAGGCAAGCAACCAGTTTGGACACAATTCAACAAAAAATTACACACATGCTTAGTACACAGTATTTTAATACACCCGCTGAAGTAAAGGATATAGGAGAGAAATTAAACTTCATTTAGCATAGCATTTCTTTTTCAAAGTATTCTTGTTTTGATTTCCTATGTTCAAAAATTTGGTATAGATAGCAGTGAAATCCTGCCAGATCTCATGAGAACAAAACTTGCATTAAATTCCTGGGGCTGGAATTCCTGTGAAAAATCTTCTGACATCTTCTCTGTAGGTTGAGGTTACTTCATGAGTGATCATGTGGGACTGGCTGTTACTTGCACCACATTTTACAGTGCCTTTTTCTTTCCCATTGTATTTTATAATATCTTGGTTTTTCACATTTTACAGTGCCTTTTTCTTTCCCGTTGTATTTTATAATATCTTGGCTTTCTCAAGTTATGGTAAGCCAGTTGTGCCATTTCATTTTCCAGGACTAATTACATCTTACTGCGTTTCAGTTGCAAAGGCATCAAGGCATTTTGTGCCTTTCAGAAACTTTTCTGACTCTTGTCTTTACTGTTAGTCTGTGATATATCTTATTTTATGCCAACCAAATTTCGGAGTTAGTAGAAAATATTCAATATTTTTGAAAAAGCTGTTATGAAGAAGGTGGAGGAAGATTGAAAAATTGCTTCTCATGTGGTTTTGAGTAGAAAAGTTCATCAGTGTGTGTGAAGACTCATGCATACTCTGGGCTCTGCCTCCAGGATAAGGGTAGCTTTAGGTGTATTTGTCTTCTGTATGGTGAAAGAAAGACAATAAGTTCTTCCTAAGAATCAATGCTAAAGCACCACTTTGTTGCCAATTTACCTGTTTGGTTGATTTTTATAATTTCCTAAACTAACAGGCTAAAAACACTGTTTAAAATATTTAAATCTTCTTCAGTTTTAAGCATATGCTGGCATTTGCATGCAAATTTTCTTCAGTGTTACAACAGAAGGAAACACAGGAGTACAGTTTTTCTAAGTAAAAAAAAATTAAGCAGTGTAATAAAATATTTTAAAATCATATATGTAAGATTCATGGTAAAAAACTTTAGGAGAGAAAAAGTGATTTTTCTCTTTTATAACTTTGTGCTATCTCAAAGAGTTGTACTATATGTAAGATTCATGGTAAAAAACTTCAGGAGAGAAATAGTGATTTTTCTCTTTTATAACTTTCTGCTCTCTCAAAGAGTTGTATAGAATAGAATATTTCAATTGGAAGGAACCTAAAATGATCCCCTAGTCCAGCTGTTTAAAATTTGAATATAAGTGTAAGAATTTGTAGCACATTATATGTAGAATAGAAAATTTACAGATTTTCATAGGCTCTGAATTTAGCAGAAGGGTAAGTGCTCAGAATTTGAACACCAAATGAGAGCACAGAAGCAGCAAGTAAAACCTAAAAAGCAAAGTGTGTCTGTCCTCCCACCACATTGTCTGTACTTTCATGTTTATTACATCTTGAGTTGGTATGTGAACCTGTCTGTTTTGGGTTTTTTTTAAGAAAGTTGTCCATCAGACTTGGGTTCCACTTGTTAGGCAACCCAGCTTTATTCTCAATTATGCTACTGTGCTACAGAGTCTGCTTTGAGACTGAAGATTCATCTCAGAAGTTCTGGCCAAGTAGTGGTAAATGTGAGCAGGTCACTGAGCAAACAAATCCTTTTTTGTTCAGCACTACATAATTCCGTGTTGTCCAGGACCAGTTTGCCTATAGGAAACTTACTTTTATGAATGTCAAAGTGAAATTAAACACCTCCATTCTCTCCCCTGCCAGCTTTCAGGAAAAAACATTTAAAAAAAATATTTCCCAATTCAATCTCTATTTTTTTTCTGATAAATATTCACTTAACTCAAGGTCATTTGGTTTAGCCAAAAACTCAATTTCCCATTTAAACAGTTTTATGACCAGCCCTCATATTGCCACCATGTTAAGGACCTGTGTATTTTTCTCTAACAAGACTCTTGAGTTATTGTAATTACTAAAACAACAGGCATCTTTTCTTTCCCTTTTCTGTAGAAAAATAAGTGGGTTTGTGCTATGCAACTACCTGTAGTGTTGAATTTCTTGCATGACACAGTGCTCAAAATTCCCTTCGTTTGCAGAGTAGCATGGCCTTCATAGACTTAGACTTTGTACTTTGCTTTTAGCAGATTTTTTTGCATATTTTTGAAGAGAGATTCTTATATTCAAAACTTTATCCAAAATGTTTGTGAATGGGACTGAATAACACTTATTCTAAGGAAATAAGGTTCCCAAAAGTAGCATTTTTGAAGAGATTAGGATAATTTGAAAAATTTGATTAGTTGCAGTAGATAATTTTGGCAGGAGAAAAAAAAAGAATGGAAAACATGAGAATTTATTATTTTTAGAATATGCCAAAATGTTTCATTTGGGCAGTTTTTAATGTAACAATTGACCTCTATTTGGGGAAAAAGGCCTTAAAATAGGTTATTTGAAAATTAAATGAAGCAATTCACTCTAGGTTGGTGCAGAGTAACTGCAATTTTGATTTCTGTAATGTTTATTTCTTGAAATATTTTTATAGCTCTATTTGGCTCACGTTATCCATCAACTTACCCAAAAAGGAGCTATTATTTTTCCAATTCTGTTTGCAAATTTCATTTAATTACTTGCATTGGATACTTTTTCGATTGCAGGTAGAAATGAAGCAATTCACTCTAGGTTGGTGCAGAGTAACTGCAATTTTGATTTCTGTAATGTTTATTTCTTGAAATATTTTTATAGCTCTATTTGGCTCACGTTATCCATCAACTTACCCAAAAAGGAGCTATTATTTTTCCAATTCTGTTTGCAAATTTCATTTAATTACTTGCATTGGATACTTTTTCGATTGCAGGTAGATCAGTAGGCCAATTCTGTTTGCAAATTTCATTTAATTGCTTGCATTGGATGCTTTTTCAATTGCAGGTAGGTCTGATTAGTAGGCATTTTTCAATGCTTATTTTATAGAGAGTTCAGAAGGCAATATTTTAGAAAAAGAACCCAACATGGTTTTTCTAAGTTAGTGTAGCTGAATGAATATGGGAAGGTCAAGGATTACATCTTCTAACTCATGTTTTCTGGTGTAATGAATGAAATAATGAGTATGTGTGATTTTATCAAACTTACAAAATTGTGGCTCTTCCCTATTGCCTTAAGGTCAGTGAAACTGTAATCAGTTGGTTGATTTGCAGCATATATTCTTTCTGTTGAGATTAGTATGTTTGTTATTCTGTCGTTAGAAAATAAATAATTAACATGTAGGCTGAAAAGACTGGGGAATTTGTTCTGTATGCGATTAATTAGCTTGTTTGCTCCAGTTTATTTTTGATCAAATAGAAGATGCTGAAAGAGTATAAAATAAGGTCCTTAATATACTCTAAGGGCCTGTTTCTGCCCCAGCTGACATTAAAGGCAAGTTCCCACTGATGTGACTGATGCCCTAATTGCCTGTCTTGACATTGATGGTTTCTCATTTCTCAATTCCAATAGCTTTGCTCTAGAAAGGATGTTGGGATGATGTCAGTTTTCTAAGCAGTGATCACATGGAGAGCAAATATTTTAAATGGAAGATTAAAGAGCTGGAAGAAGAAAAGGATGCAGCAAATGGTTGGTGACTACCAAGCCACCTTGTTACAGGTGAGAACAGAGGAAGAATAGGTGTCTGTGCCCATTTTTACTGTGGGGGAATGCATTTACATTCCCTAGGTTTGTTGCTTTAACTTTCCTTGCCGGAAGTCACAGAATTTTACCTAACCATTTAAAAAGAACCATATTACCTGGAGATTTCTTGTTTTCTTTTTAACCTACCTAACCATTTAAAAAGAACCATATTGCCTGGAGATACCTTGTTTTCTTTTTAACTCAGAGTTCACCATTAACAGGCTTTTTTAACCTGGTCATTTAATCCCTTGTTTCATTTTTTGCCTCCTTTTGTTATTCATTTTATTAGACTCATGTGCAGCCTTGCTGCACTGTGATTCTTCCTTTCTTTTTTCCACATGGCTGCTTGGTTTGCAGAGGATGCCTCCTTACAGATGTGTTCCTTCCCCTGACAAACAATTACCCCTGTTCCCCTCTGCAGGAGGCCATTAGGACATCATCACGGGTTCTGCTAAGTCATCTCACAATCACAGTTTTGTGCAATCACCTCTCATCTGAGTCTATCTAGGCATATGCCATGCGGGGAAACTAGCAGTCACAAAATGCAGCACCTCCAGGCATATTATTTGTTATTTTGGTCCAGGAGTGTGACAGATAATGGCTACTGTCTGAAGGTCTCATTGGCTGCAGGGACTGGCATCATATGCAGAAAATGTGGAAAAGCCAGAATGGGTGATCATGTCCCTGCTTAATAACAACAAAAGGAACAGTTCTGTATTTTCACTGCAGTTAAAAGCACTAAAAAGGAAGACTAAAAAGGTAATGTTTGGAGAATTATTCCACTGAATAGACTCACAAAGCTAAATTTATGTCACATCTGTTCTTTATTACTTATTGTTTATGAGCTGTGTGTACAAAGAGCAAATGTGCCAATAATTCGCTTCATATTTAGCCTAGTTATCATAAAGGAGCTAAGCATTCAACACGATTTGACTAACACAATACCATCAAACTAGGCATTTTTAAGCTTAAAGTGTGCCAATTATTAGGAGATACTCACTCCTTAAAATCCAGATGTACCAGGTGGATCTTCCCATGCTGAACTGAGAAGAGCAGAGAGCTCCATTACTGACACACAATTTGAGAAACTGTTCACACGTTCCCCATAGCTGTTCACACACTTCTAGCTCGTGTTAAAAAAACCTTAATTAAATGGTAGGATTTCAAGGACTGTGTGAGACCTTGAAATAAATACACCCCAAAATGTGTTTTCTTGATAGAAAGAAGGCAGCTGTTTTGTGGAAGAATCTCAGTCTGTGTAAATGTTACAAACTGCTGAATTACTAAAAGGCCCCTTGATATATGATCTCATGTTGCTTAATAGGCCTCAGATTACTTTGGGGAAAAATGGGTTTTATTGTGTTAATCATATGAAAACGAAGTTACTAATCCCTATCTAATTATGAGGGGTTTTTAAACTTGTAATAATATCCTAATTATTTCCTCTTATTGAAACAAGTCCTGTTCTAAAAGTAATCCTCAAGAAAGCATATGGAAAACAATCCAATGAAATATCTTGGCTTTAATTTTAATTTATGTGGGTTTTGAACCATTATTTTATGTTATTGTTGTTTCAAATATTATCAACACACAATGTTTTGTATTGTACCTCTAACAAATTCCTCTCCTTTTTTTGATAGCTCTTTGGGAAGAACTTTATTTTAGGTTCCATACAACATGTTTAGTTCATTATATTAAATCAAGTATGAGTATAGACTCGCCACAATCAATCCTGAAATAAATCACAGAACAATGCAATTTAAGATTATTTGACTGCTGACAGGCAGATGATTAGATAGCATAATCATTTCCTGTGCTCTGTCTGCCTCTGAAAGTACTCTGGCTTTGGGTATTCTGTACTGCGAGGTGCAAGAGATTAGAAAACAGGAGGAGGGGGGAAAAGATAAGACTACTGAGAATAAGAAAGGAATAAGAAATGATGAGTAATTGTGTAGATACCACTGAGCAACATCTTAACCTCATGCCCAAGTTAAAATACCTTTGCAGCAAATGAGACTGAGAACGGCAAAGTGAACCTTGTAGTCAATGGAAGGGAAAAAAACCCCATGGTTTTCCTGCAATGAGCTCATCAGGGAGCTCCTCCCTAATTTAGGCTCTAGCTTGAAAAAAAGAAGTGGTTTTTTTTTCTTTTTTTGGGGGGGTCTTTTTTTATTCCTCTGACACTATTAGATCAAAACAGTACCCAGGCATTAGACAGTATTTATTAGCTTGTAAGGCCAGAGATAATGATCCCATTTAATCAGAACTCATGAATAATTCAGCAGTCCCAACTCCACATAATTTCTGTCTTTACTTTTAAAACCAGTAAAGCACAATTTGCATTGCTTTTTTGAGGGGAGGGGAAATGACAGTAAGCAGAAAAATAACGCAATTTTTTTTATGCTTTTGGTTCTGCTTCTCATACATACTCAGCTCTCTTAGAGTGTTGTCTCCTTTCCCTTTTCTTCCCTCCCATCTCCCAGAACAAAAACGACATCAGAATAAATATTAATCATGGTACTATTGAGAAGATGCTGTACACTAATTATTGCCAAGAATAGTGCTACCCATATTTATAGAGGATTTTGTAATCACTGCAATTTGTTCAGTATTGTTACTTATACTAACTGCTATGAAGTAATTACAGGTTTTTCACCTTTTTTGCTGTATTTTTTGGTGGTTTTTTTTTTTTTTTTTGGTTTGGCTGTGTTTTTTTGTGTTTTATTTTAAAAGAACACCCACATCTTTTTTCAGCTTTCAGGCAAGTTTGCAAATAATCTTTTCCCAATGCACTGTTTCTGTGAAATGAAACATTCTTTCTGTGAAATTCCTTTCCTGCTGCTGAGCTGAACAAGTCCAGGCCAATATGGTACCCATGAAGCCTAAGGAAAAGTACTGTGGTACTCCCACTGAATAGGAGGCACAGGATGGAGCTGAAATTTTCAGTGTCTTGGAACCTTTTCTTTACCTCATTTGCCCAGCTTAGTTGATATCTTGCTTATTATAACAGTATTTTGCTTATATTTATTTCATGGTGGATCTCACACTGCCTTTGATATTCTTACTCAATGACCCTTTGCTTCTTCAGGTCATTCTGTATGAACTAATAAAGATTTATTCTATGAGATCTTGCTGCTGCTTTATAAATCCACTTTTATATTTTATGTCTGCTAAATTGTGACAGCAGTGATGTGGCTATTACATGGCTTGGTCCCTTTCTTTGGGACCTTGGAGACCTTCTCTTCTGTAGTCCACAGAGCAGTTCTGGGGTGAGCCTACCTAGGGGAGAAGGTTGTCATTGTACTTCTGAGTGGGATCCCTTAAAATAAGTAGCATGCTCCAAACACCAACTACAGCAAATGTCCAGTAGCCTATTAAAATATTTATTACCTTGCTTACTGATATGAGGCTTTGTAAAGAAAGGGGGATTAGAGATCTCTCATAAGTAGATGATATT
>NW_008679585.1:0-18634 GCF_000695815.1 Acanthisitta chloris | reverse complement strand
AACCGTGGGAAGGAGGAAGACATATTAGAAAGAGCAATGGCATTCTGATCCTGTCAACAGCACTCTACAAGAGTGCATTTCTCTGACATCTCTGTTAAGGCAACTAATGCAGATGTCAAAAAAGTCATCATGTGCGTGCGTAATGATGCGGCAGAGTGGCTGTACACACAGTGAGTTCATATCTATGATGCAGTGGGAAATACACAAATTATCTTTCCATTTTTATATGAGTCATTGGCTTGTCTTTCCATAGCTGTGCTGATATATCCTTGGAAAAGGCAAGAATTTTGCAGAAGGAAGGATCTTCCTAAGAAAGTGCTTCAAGAGCTGCAGTTTAAGACCTAAACATGCCTGGAGAGTACATGTCCTTATGGTAGGTTTACTTGAGGTGTTTCTTTTTCAAGTAGAACAGAACAAAAGTGAACTAAAACCCAATTGTTTCCCTTCATGAAGTTATATCAATGTTTGAAGGAGGCATTCTGGCCACTTTTGAAGCAAGATGTTTAGAGGGGAAAGAAGCAGCAGCTCAGCAAGCCATAACTTAAGAAAAGACTGTCAATAAATCCTGAGGGACTGCAGATATATTTGTTAACTTCCAGTGTCAGTCTAAGTGAGAGTGTTTGTGTATTCATGTCAGTCATTAATTAAAGGCCTCTTGGGAGATTTTAAGATCTTCATCTTGGATTAGTGAAACTGAGCAAAAGGACAAATTGGGCTTTGCAAATTGCCATAGAGATTGGGACTAGTGAGTGAAAAGGATTTTATGATTCAGATATCATTGGTTTCCTCATAGGTATCCTAGTCTGAGAGCTGCTGATTTAAGGGAAATTATCAACCAAATATTTACAGTGCTAGTAGAAAGGTTGCAGTGGTACTTGTATTAACAGTTGGTGCTAAACACTAAGTTACAAAACCCAGCAGGCAAGTTTAGGGTGAAATTCTGTTCAGTTTAACAGAAACTAATGTAGTGCTTGTGAAGTTTTCCACCAGTATTTTGCTATGTCTTTCAGAAGAGTTTGAAATTGAGGCATGAAAGAAATAATACATATGCAACTGAATGTTTAGGTTTGTTCTTGTGTACAAGAGGACCCCCTAAACCATTCTCATATTTAGAGGAAACATATTTACACAAGTCCTGGTATAGAGAAATATGAATGGAGTGAATGTAATAGGGAACCAAATGTGAATGCCTGAGTTCTGGTGAGCTCTAAAAGTAAAATCTGATCTGTAAAGTGATATATGTAGAGCTGAGGCCTCAATGATCATCATGAGTGTTGGAGATTTCACTTTGACTACCTCTCTCTTCTGGTCCCATGGACTGAATGCTCGTTAGCAGCAGATGCACAGAAGATGCACTGGGTTTCATCCAAGAAGGATATGTAACCCGAGAGTGCCCTGCAGTGTGAGGCAAAATGTGGTGAATGGGGATGACAAGGAAGCAAAATGAATTCTGGATTTGAAACAGAATGCTGATGTAGACATACCCCCTGACATTCTGTAATGCTGGTAGCTATCTCGAAGTGATAGAAGCTTTAGGTAGTTGCCACTGAAGTCAGTGGGGTTTTACTTGTATTGATGTTTGTGAGAAAGGGGATCAAATGTTAGGTTTTGCCAAAAAAGCAGATTCTGGCTTAAGCCTGTGTAAATTTACATGTCAACACATGTGGCTCTGATTGCCAAATTGGAATCTAAATGTGCAGCCACCGAACATAATTCAAACCATATGAAATAGATCTGTAAAGTAAATAGAGTCACACATGTTTTGCCCAGAGATGATTTTAAGCAGTTGAATAAGTTGGTGTGGGAAGTCCTTAAACTTCAAAAATAATCACAGCAATAATAATACATGAACAGAATCAGAGTACTCTATTTTGCTTATTGTGAGCTGGATAATTCAGCACACAATTATCACAGCATTGCTTGCTACTACACACTCTGCTTAGTAATGGATAATGATGTAGACATAGCCTGGCCCAGGGAGCTTCCAGTCCAAGTGGTAATCCTAAACATAATTATACATATACCTAACTTCACGTGTGAACTCAGTGGGGCACAGAGGTGCACAGAGTTGATCAAGCATGTGAATAATGATTTCCCAGAATAGGACTTAAATCTTCATGCTGCAAAGGTCAATTATAATATGCCCTGAATGTCTGTATATGAGGCTTTTCCCTCTTCATTTGGTAGGGTAGTGATGCCAATAGTTATTATAGTGGCTTGCTTATGATGGTTTCTGCAGAACAAGCCAAAGTTTAAGAAGGGATTTAGAGTCTTGCTCCTGACCCACATAATTCCAAAAATATCTATCCCACCATCCCATTTCCTTCTGCATTCTTAGATTACTCAGGTTGTCCTGCTCTAGAAATTCTGCTCAGCACCAGACCATGCACCAGGAGCTACCTGCAGCAGTTTTATTTGCAGCACTTGCTGCAGCAGTTGCTCTAACACACTCCACAGTATGCAAAAGTAAAATACCTTCCAGCTTTTTACCAATGTTCACTTTCTCAACATCAGCGTTCAGCATTTGAATGTGCTGATCTCTTACAGGATGCCTGAGTTAAGCAAAAACATGTTGTAAAGTCCATTCAGACTCTACTAATGATGTATTTAAGTCTTTGGAAGTTAAAACTTGATCCTGCTTACTATGAAGGCAATGAGAGTCCTGCAACTGACTTCAGTGGGAACAGGATCAGGCCCTAAGTCACTAAATAACATTTTCCATGGTAATAATTAATAACAGCAGTTTTGAAGCTAAAGAAATTCATCTTTTTTTTTTTTTTATAATGCAAGTATCCAAAATTGCTGGTGGATTTAGGAAGAGAATCAAACAATTATCTAAGGTATGTTTGGGGATGACAAGCTCTAAAATCAGGACACATCCAGAGCTGCAGGCTGAGTGAGATACTGTGGGATGGATTAAGAACTATCAAATGCTGTAAGAGAAAGGTAAGTATTATTGATTGGGGGTGGGCTAGGAAAATAATATGCTAATAAGGTGCATTGCAAAGATCTTAAAACCTGGCATATGCATTTTTTCTAGAGCAGTGTTTGTAGTGTGAGGGGTTGCAAAAGACATGTCTGAAAGGAGACCCAAGGGGAAGTTTAGTCAATCTTGGATGCTTTTTAAAAATATTGTCTTGCCTTGTGGTTAAATAATGAATGCAAATCTCCTTTCATGGATTTAAAGCTCTGATTGCTGACATGGGAAAACCAGAAAGGTTTTGGGATTTTTTTTTTCTCTTTTGTAAAATAACACCAAATGACATGGATATCTCTTTGTTCTCACATATGAATTTATCTTTGTTTTAGGATAAAAGGAGCACCAGATGTGACTGGGACTGCATTAGCAGAGAAGAGCTGTGCAGAGCATTGTGGTTTTCATTTGTTAGGGTTGTTGCAAACATTTCTGTAAGTTTCTTTCACTGGACAGCAGTGTAGCTTTGAGCTTGACATTCAAGAAAGTTGAAAAATATAATCAAGCCTCTCAGATTTAGGAACCAAACTGTGCTGTCACTGTCCAAGAAAACACCCCATCTATTATTCAATTGAGTTTCATTAATTCTAATCATCCCTCCATGTGCAAATTTATAACATCACATGAAGTCAATCATATATTGCATAGCTCCATCACGTTCTGTTGCAAACATTGCACACAGTCCTGAAGCAAAACTTTTTGTTTTGGTCACATATGATACTATATTATCTCATGTGGTATTTTTCCCCATTCCCAGCATGGTAATTTTGCCTTTCCTGGAGCTTAAGAGAGGGAATACATCTTTATGAGGTTCTGGCCAATCTTTTCCCTTTATTGTTCCCATTTCGAATACAAGGAATACACAGTATAGCCACGTAAACCAGAAATGTAGGATCAGCACTTCTGTGGTTAGTGCCCATATGGATGGCATATATAAGAGATAATTTACCCCTCTTCTTTTTAAGAAGTCATCTCAAATTATATTCTGTTTACTGTGGAGTTGGATACAGTAGCTGTGCAGGCAGTGAGGCTGCAAGTTGCCACCCATCAGCTGGCTGGTACTAATTGCTTGGCATGTTCCAAAACCTGCAGAAATCGTGAGATAATTTAGGTGATGTCCTCAGTTGATGATCTGTTATTCCCAAGTAACTTTGCTTTCCATCAAAAGAGATGCCATGTCCCCAGGGAACTTGAAAATGTAATACAATAATACTTTATCTGATTAAACTAAGTAACTGAGTATGAAGTAACTTACATAACATGAGTATAAAAAGTCTATTAGCTGCTCTATTATATTTCAGCCCTCATTAGCAAGACAATTCATCATAATAGAAAATGTGAACCATGCTTTATGAATTAATATAATAATATTCTGCACCTGATAGTTATTAATTCCAGTTCAGTCTGATTTGTCATAACATTGAACTATTCAAGGTCTGAAGAGAAATAGAAGTTAGTTTTCATGTTGTTCCATGATGCAGTATATAGAATGTTTCAGAATAATAATTAGATACTGGATGCTACTATGTTTTCTGAGGCAGAGCTAGTGATTGCTTGAAAATGATATTTAAATGACCATACTCTGCTTAGAAACCATATAGCCTAAATTGTGCTATCCATTGCTGCTGGATGGAGCTCTACAAGAACATTTCTTTCAATGAGAAATGACACTATTTTTGTGCTGACAGTTTCTGTGTAATAATAGTGTTAGGTTTTGCCAACAAGCTACAATTGTTGCTAATATGACAGTTTGTTGAATTTTCAATGGAGAGTAATTGAAAATGTACATTACTGTGGACTTCACTGGGTGAGGCAGGAGAGGGTGGAATTAGAGTTTGCTTCTGGCTCTACTCATGTTTAAAATGCACATGATGCAGTTCTGATTGTGCAAACAATTTTTTAAACCAGACTTAGAGAGCAGCCATTTACCAGCAGTTAGCAGGGAGATTATGCTGAGGAGATGATACAAAAATGTTTATATTGACTTAAATTGAGATAGATTGCTTTTGCTTATTCCACATGCTATTTCTAATAATATTGAACATCAGTAAAGATTTCCCTCTGAGAAACAGAATTCATTGTAAGCATTTAATGAATTTGCTTTTGAAAAACAAAACATATCAGTGTTGCAAGACGGGAACACATAGCAAAGTTAGTGGTGGTATGAAAGTCTAGTTTTGCTGATTCTGTCTGGACATTTAGCATCTCTGTCAGGACATTTTTTCCTTTGGGCTGTGACAGAGTCATGGCAAAGTTTGAGCTGTAGATATTGCAATGTCTGTTAGAACAATGTGACATACCGAGGAGATGGCAAAATCAGGTATGAAAGTATCAGGTGGTAGCAAAGGACTTAGGTAGTATTTGTGAGAGAAGAGCTTAATTCTTGCTATCAGGGACTGGAGGCAAATTCTCTAACGAGTCACACCACGTTTCCCATGGAACTACAGCTATGGCTCTCAGTGGTGTTGCTCATGATTCATACTTTCTTGAGAAAGAAATACTGTAGTTTTCTCATGTGTGTGTAACACAGAAGATATATGTTTCATATTCTCTGCTGCTAGCCCTCTTCCTCACAGGATATCTAGTGTCCATATTTTTATTCTTACAGCATTTCATTACTGTCTAAAGCTCCTTTGGCTTTTGCTCAACTTTGTGCTTGGGACTATAAGGGAAAAACAGTTTAAAATCTTATGCTTGCCCTGTATCTGGTAATTCATTTATTCCTGTTTTGGAGAAGCTTGTCAAAGTCTTTAGGTAATCATCTATGGAAAGTCCTGGCCAGCTTTAATTCCCTTACTTCCTTGTGTGAAGCCTTTAAATGAAATTAAGTGTGCTACTCTGCTAGTGTTGTCAATTAGAGAAGATATTCCTTAACTGAATTATTATATGCTATGGCATGAGTAACACATTCAAAAAGGGGCCATTCATAAGCAATATTGTGTCAATTTTGTGCTTTTTATTTTGCAAAATAATATTCAAGAACAATTTTGACTGCATTGCTAAGTATCTCCATGTATAGAGGTATCCTGCGCTGAGTTTATTCATGTTTCATGTCATAGAGTCTTTCATTCATTTAAGAACTTATGTTCCTAAAATATATATAAATCTCTTTGTTCTCAGTTGAATTTGGACTGGGGTTTTCCATTTATGCATATTGCATTTTTTAAAGGGTAATCATTTGTACACACTGGAAATACATAGGTTTTGATTGTATTTTAGATGCCTCTGAGATTAGAGTGAATATCAGAATCTCCATAAATGGTCTGAGTTACAGAGCTGTGAAAAGAATGGATTTTCAATTTTCTGAACAAAATGATCTACTCCAAATTATTTTAGGTCAAGTGAAACATTTTTCCAACCTGAAATGCATTTTTAACATCTTTTCAGATATTAATTTTTGTCAGTTTAAAATACTTTGAATGAAAAACTCTAATAATGTTCTCAGAAACATTAAAACAAAATGTCTCAGAATTGTGTGTGTTCTTGATTTAATTTTTTGGACCAGTGCTGCCTAGTGAATAGGTCCAAGTTGGCAGATAGTTACAGCAGACCTCTGACTGCATTTCTGAGTGAATAAACTATTTGTGTGAAAAGTTTTAGTGTGCTGTACTCCTGGCAGAAATTCATCTTGGTGACCATTGCCTTTGCTTTCTTCCAGTTAGGGTCCAGGAGTGAAAGGTTGTTTTTTCCTGTATTTACTGACTGCACATAGGCACCTCTTTAGCTGGTCTAAATCAGCATAGCTGTGGTGGATTTCTACCTGCTGAGGAGCTGTCCCTTTTTGTTCATTACCAATGCCTTAAACTCACTCTGCCTTGATTTTCAGTTAGTTCACCTTGACTTCTTGTCCTTCATTATTTTAATATTCATTTATGTTTTTGATCACCTGCTGACTCAATCATTTTTGAGCCCTTGTATTTCATTGCAATACCTAATTTCTTACCACTAACAATCTTGACTTTTCTAATAATTGTTTACTTTCTTTTTTCTCCTTTTTCTTCTCGTGTCCTCGTTAATCTCTTAAAAAATTTTTTTCTGCCATTTCAACTTTTTCAGCATCATGATGATTATTAATCTACATTTTACTTATTTAAACTCATTCGATTTCTTCACCTTACACAGCAAAAATTGCTGTAGGGTACATTGAAATCCCTTAGCTAATTCCTGGTGGGTCCTCACAGTCTGTGCGAGTTGTTGTTAGAATAGTATTTCTTAAGGAAAAATAATCCTGATCACCTTTATTTGTGTTTGAACGGGCAGCATACATGAACCAGTAGGAAACAGTTTAAAATTTTGAACAGGAATTTCAAATAGAAAAAGAGTTCTGCTTCACTATTTTAGCTGTTTATTAATGTTATCTCTACTGCTGCTATTCTTCCTCCAATGAGATACTTGACAGCAAACCTCTGATTTCCACCAGTGCAGAGGAAATGTAGGGCAATATTGTTGGTCAAATCCTGCATCAAAGGTAGTCCCACATGGAAGATGGATCTTCGCTTTACACATCGACTGATTTTCTGTCTGTGGGTTCTCTGAAGAAGAGAAAAAGCTGCTACTTCAAGTTAACATTTGACAGTGAATAATTTAGTAACACTGATATTGTTCTAGTTCTGTGAATATTTTATGATAAGCTTTGTGAGGAATCTGTAACTTCAAGTGTGAGATCAGCATGAGAAATGGCTTTCACTTAGATTTCCCTGAGTGTGTACACTGACTGTTTGTAGCTGTGCTCTTGCTCATCTGATGCAGTACACATGATAAGTTATGAATTAAGAACTAGGTTAATCATTACAGGACAGATTTTGTGTACTGTACTGAAGAAAGATCAGCAGATGTTCTTGATAATTTTGGCCCAATCACTTAATGGCCCATTATTTTCGTTTATCTGTAGTAACATGAAAGTTGTGTGAGGGAGAAAAACTGCAGTGAAATCTTGCCATACTTCGTCTGAGAATTTTGTTGCATTTTAACTACAGTACTTAAACAGCTCCACACCAAAAATCAAACTGTTTTAATTCTCAAATTCTTGTTCTTGTTTTCCTTTTGCAAGTGCTGATTGTTGAAACTTCAAATGCATCTCAGATTATAAATGCCTGAGAACACAAAGCCCAGCACACTTAAAATCTAACCTTGGGGCTTTTATTGGTTAATATTTTGCTCTCTGTGTCTGATTTCTCATTCTGGAGCTCTCCACTGTAAAGCTGAATCAAAATTACATATTGCATGTTGTTTTGGGACTAAAGAGTTACACAGACAAAGGCTCAGGGAAGTATGTGCAGAGGTACTAGTCTCTAGCTGTACAAACTAGAGCTCCTGCTGGCATTCACTGACTGGAGCAGTGGAATGTGCTGATCTTTATGGCTAGGTACACTGTGCTAATAGAAAAATCAGCCCCGCCAAGTATTTTCAGAATGTTTCCTTTTCTGTTCAGAACACTTCTGTTGTGAAAGGTTTTGAGAAAATGAACGACTGCTTGAAGTGGAGGGGGAAAAATCAGGTATGGTTTTGATCTCAGCAGGAGCCAGGAGTCAGGAGCAGCTGATTCTGACAGAGGCACCATCCTGATTTTGGTATGAAATGGGGGCTGTGGGGGTCTCAGCTCATGCTAATAGCTTGTATTCTTGCATGTCAGCACTGCTTGAGTTGAATCAGCCCCACTAAAGCTCACAAAGGGGAGCCTCAATGTGCCATTCCGAAAGGTAGAGGCAGTTGTCTGGGGATCTCCTGGCTCCAATTAGGTCTAAACTCACCTGGGGATGCTGTTGTCCAGCTGTCCAAATCTTGCAGCTGCCTCTCTCAGTTGACTGGTGGAATCTTCCCCTTCCAGCCAGCAGCCCTGAGCAGTGCAGGGGTGAGCAACCAGTCCAGCCTGCAAACTGGGGAATAAGGATTCACTGGCAGCCTGAGTTTTGCAGGGACTGCAGCAACCAAGATTCCCTCTCTCCCCAAAATTCCCAAGACAGCCCAGCAGCTGAGAAGCATATCTTGGATTTGTAAGAGGCAGTAGCTCCAGAGTCAGGCCACTCTGCTGTGCTTTTAGAAACCTACAGAGAATAGTGGTTCTCCCCAGGTAGCTCCAGGCACTGCAGCTACAGCTCTCTCTCCCAAGAACTGGCAACTTGCCTGTCTTCCAACTCAGCAAGGCATGGTGCAGCATGTGGAGTGCTGTGTACCACATCCTCTGGAGAATACAAAGACCTCAAGAAGCAATGATGAAAATGTATCTTTCTAATAAGCTGACTGCCACCAGCAGTTTTCATTTTCAAGGTCTCTGGTGCTATGCAAAATTCTGAATAATATTTAAGCATATTTTAATAATGGTTAGACAAACCCCAAACCCCAAGTATTTTAGCATGTGGCTCCATGTGTGTGAAGGACTCAAATAAAGCCTTGAGAAATAGTAAGTGTGCCATGACAGTGTAGGTCTTTACTTTTCTTAGTATTGAATTAGCATTATATATTACAGGGGTTTTTGGCAGCAAAATATTTGTTCTCCTGAGCCAATGCAGAAACCTTTCTAATTAGGACAGGCAGTTTTGCAGTTGAAATTGCTACCAACAATTTTCAAATATTTTTGTACTATGTCCATGATGTCCAAAGACTTGTTAAAAACATTCTCCTTGCTTAGGCAAGAGATTGAGTGTGATCTTTCTAAAATCCTGGAGAAATGCAAATAAATCTACAAGTTCAGATTCACTAGACTTCAAAGCAGTCCTGTTGTACTGCCAGCCCCGAGAGAGTGATTTTAACTTTAAGCAATGTTTGAAAGGACCAAAATGGGAGCACAGAAGCAATTTTGCTTTGCTGATCCAGTGGCAGGAGAGGCTGTTTGAGGGAAGACAAAGCACCACCAATATTGGAACATCGTGAAGGCCAGATACAGTATCTTTATTTGAGTACCATTTACTCACCTGCAGGAATCCCAATTAACTGGAATTACCACCCCAATTAAGCAGCAGTCCTTGCCATTAAGTATCATTAGGCTTAATTTGGTTCCCTGGGAAATGTCCCGATTAAGCGGATTTCATGATTAAGCACCTGTAATAAACGTTTTAACTTACATGTAAAATTCTTTTTTATTTCATAGGATCTGATCACTAGCACCCAAATAACAACAAGTGTGCCAACTAATACTTTTGTCATTTTGTTTTATTGATTGCCTTGTATATACTAACTTCTTATCTTGACTTCGCAAAGTTTTGACAAGGAAATCTTTATATTTTTATGTGGTGATTTTGTAATGCAAACATATCCCTGCATATCTGCCTGACAGCCTGGTTAATATTTCATCATTATTTCTTAAGAGGGCAGCAAACCTCATGTGAACATCAGTCATACTTTGAGGAAACACTCCATTTGCTGTCTGTTGGAGGAAGTTTACTTGGGCGACTGTAATTTTCAGCTTGGTGAAAGAATAATATTGCATGACCAGAAACAGTTATAGAAAACAGTAAGAAACTGTTTGAATTACCATCCTCCAGGTCTCCTTTCTTTAAAAACAGGTGGTGACAGATTAGATGTGTTATAAAAAGCTCTCTTGCCTCAATCAGTGGTCTAAATGAGGGTCCTTGTAGATGCCAGGAGAATGTACAGGTAGCCAAGACAGCTGTAAATAAGGGACCAGATCAATTCAACCACAGCAAGCCCAATGCTTTGTTGGGGTTAATTTACTCTACAGCTCATGAACTAAAGACATACTTGAGGGACTAAACAATATAATGAGAAATGGAGTGGGGAGTGGTGGAATTTAGTACTGCAAATGCATAAAAAACTAATGTCACCTGGTGGTAGCATCTCTGTTGAGATGTGGTTTACAGACAGAGAAGACAACCAAGGTCCTTTGCAGCACAGGTTGACAACTCCCCTATAATCATGGTGTTAGATTTGCAAGACTTGTCTCGAATAGCAGCAAGTGCATTTGCCAAAGAAGCACAGTATTATTGAAAAGTGGTTTTTTTTCTGTGGAGCCCAGGACATATTTATTTTAAATATCTCTGATTCACTGACTCTCTGAATCCAAGGCTGGGATCCAAGAGATTCTCAGCAGGGATTTTTGGCCCTATGGCCAAAAGCAAATCTCGGATGACTTTATAGTGAAAGTTGTTAAATGGTCACAGAAACACCTTACTTCTCTAAAGGAAGAGCTAAGGTTTACTTTTTTTTCCCTGAATTTAAATTTACACAACGGATAAAAGAGAATATGTATGGGGAAAATGTATTAAAAAGAGTCAAGGGAAGAAGCATGGAAAAAGTGGAGTTATTTCTCCAAGAGATTAAACTGAAAAGGAATAGAATGGATCAGAATAAGGGACTCCTTTAATCAGTTCTCTCTAACAGAAATGTATGACCAAGGAATCCTTTTTTGCATGAAAAGATCAAGGGATTTTAATCACAAAATGGTGATGGGAACATACATTAATTTGTTGGATCAGAAGACTGAAAAAAAGGGAAGGGAATAAAAGTACTTCATGGCATTATGTACAAAGGGTTTAAACATCTTGAACTTATGCCATGTACACATTTCTTTAGTGGGCAAAAAACAATGAAAAAGTCTTCTTGGGAATAGAAACACTTCTACTTACAGTTCTAAATAGATACTATTATGGTTTAGGTCCCAAAAAGGCTAAGGAAAACATACCAAGAAGAATAGAAACTGTTCTAAAGAGTTTTTACATCTGGATGGAGTCTTTCTCTCTCTTTCTCTCTCCCCCTTCCAGCCCCCTTTCTACCCCCATCTTTCTTTCAATCTCTCTCTCTCTCTTATTCTGTCTCCCTATCTCCTATCTCTCCCCCCCCATTCAGGTATTCAGCAGCAGAAATAAGATGAGAAATTTTTGCAGTTTCCTATAGATAAATCCTGCAATTGCGCTGGTCAGAGAAAAAAATATTCAGATTTATAAATTGCTTAAAGTAGGTTTTTCTTTTGATGTATGTATAACTCTCATAAATGTTAATGCTAGATCTGGGCTTCTAAAGGGAAATATGTCCCCTGCTGTACTGTAGAGTTAAGACATAAGAAAATTTAGGAAATTGAAAAAACACATCTGACCTGGCACTCCTTCTATTTATTTGCTTTTGGAGCTGTGAAAAAAAGAGAATAAGCTGCCTATATACTTTCATCTAGTTTTTCTACATCCTAAAACATTAATATCAATTTATCATTTTTTATCAAATTATCAATTATCATACTAAAATGTCAAATTATTTCTGTATGTTTTCCTTGGCAGCCTTAATTTCTGTATCAATTTTTTTCTTTCATCCAACACTTATGTGAAAAATAAAACAGGTCGATACTTTGCCAACTGAGCAGGTTACATTGCTTGTGTAACAGAATTGAGGAATGATCACTGACAAAAAGGCCATCTCACCTTTTATCTTCTAGTATGCTTTATGACTGGAGCTTGCTAATGTAAAACTTGAAAAGAATTAATCATAAAGATTGGTAATAGGCCTAGGTACTATGAGTATGTGCCTCAATAACTACAGCCTACCTATAAATCTGGAATTGGTCATCTGCCACAGCTCTGGGTTTCAAGAGAGAAAATGTGAATGCTGTTTTATGAACCCAAAACCTTTCAGCTGAATAGCATGGCCTTCTTAGAGCCTGAGTTCCTTACGAATGACGACCCAAAGGCCATGTCAATCAGAGCTATGGGAACAGGCTTGCCAGTTGTAGAGCAGTCAACTGCACTCACGAGGATGAGTCTCAACAGGATGGTCTCTCACAGGGACCAGGGGATGAGGTAAGGGAAGAAGCAGTCTGCTACCTGTGGTGAAGTGCCCAAAGAGAAAAATTTTTTTACTCTATTGTAATGTAAATATTAACTGGGGTGGTCTGGTTTTGTTGCCAAAGTGCACATTTTAGTGGCTCTGTGCTTTCTTCTGTTAGGCCACCTTTATGGAATATAGAGCTGTAAGAGACTAGTAGACAACTGCATATGAAGAGAAGTATCATGGTGTGTTTTGAGACCAGAAAGGAAAGCATGAGGGGTGTTTCCTACAGTGCTATTAATTGTTCGAGTATTGGAGATGATTTTGAGGGGCAGGATGAAAATCTCAGCAACTTCAAACAAGTTTCACACAGTCTTGTGCAAAACAATATGGAGCAGAACTCGTCTGTTCTCACAGTTCAAAATGACAGTGTGATTTTCCAGTTGCTTACATTCCCTGCAAGGGTGCCTGATTTTTAGGTGAGAGACAATTATGCATATACCTGCTTCCAAAGAGGAATTTGCTGATCTTTTCTAAAAAATTTAGTCTTTCATAGTGTTTATGCATAGCAACTTCAAGATATGTCAGTGAATTTTGAACAGTCTCAGTGATGCTACTTTGGTTTTGACTACAGATGTATATTGCTACTTCCTACTGACTGAATTCCTTCAAACACAGTAAAATTCTCAGCACAATAAAAGATGCAGCTTTAGAAAAAATTTCCTTAGCTGAGGCCTGTACCTTCCACTGATGTGTGAGGTGTTCTGTCCACATGGGGAAATGCAGAGGTAGGACCTTTAACTCAGACATTACACTGTTTGAAAAGCACTGCTGCAAAGCTCACTGAAAATAACCAGGAAAATATCTTGAATGGAGTAATTGAGCATTTTGGCCAGCATGTTAAGCAATATCCTAATATTTATAATAAAATAACTGATGAGGGACATCAGCTATCTTAAAGAGCTCTATTAAAGACCTTCAGTTATAAAGGCAGGCTGGTTTCTGAGACCTAAATATGTCCTATGAGAATTTACCATTAATCAATAGCAGCTGAAAAAAAAATTCACTTGTAAGCAGAAGGCTTAGTGATCTAAAGGAGCATATTGAGTTAGCAATATTTTTGCTAAATGTTATGTATTGCACTCTTTATTTCCTATCCATTTGTATTGGCCTGAACAACATGATGTTAAAATGTTTGCACGTGTCTTCCCCCTTCTGATGATTTGATATCAAACAGTCATTTGTATCCTGAAAAAGAGGCCTCTTTATTATTATTTTTGTTCTTTGACATGATCAGAAATCCTCCTGAGGAGAGACCTTGTATCTGTGGAAAGCATCTGACTCGTAAACAGATTGTGGGTTAAAGGAGTCACTTGGACAATGCAAGTAAGTAGTCATTTATTATATGCAAATATAACGGGTTGACATAAAACCCATGACTTCAGTCAACTAGAAAATAATACTATAAGTGCGATATGTTTTTGAAGTTGCTGTTTAGCTTCATATAAGGGGAGAAAATCTCCTGTAGCTCAGATGGGCTTATTTGAAACCAAAGCTTTTGATGTTATAATGTGCAGTCTAAATTCATTAATCCCTCTGTTAAAAAAAAAAAAAAAGTCTCTTAAATGAGTAATAAACATAATAATGAAAATAGCTGCCAGGAAGAACATGAGTTACATCATACTTAGTGTTCCAGCTAAAGATGAAAATTAACTTTGGAAACAGGTTACGCTAAATGAATATAATTTGTGTTTTGATACAGAATGTTTAAACATGTTGTTATTTCTGGCACCAGGGCTGATAGCTATTAAATGAGAACATCTAAGAACATCAAAGGAACTGGACCTTTTATACTCTTCAGCACCCCCTTGGAGATGTTTATCTGGGCTGTTATCTGGATCCCATACAAGCATCGAACAATGTGCCAGTCTCACCAAGTTACTCTCTTTTCCCAAAAGTTCTGACGCATGCATTTCCTGCACAAATGTTCCATATTTTAGAGTTCACTACAAGTGCACAAATAGAACTAGTTTGTACTAACAGACTTGACTGTAGATACTTGAAGTTTTTCTTCTATAAAGTATTTGAAATAGAAAAGAAAACTTCCTTCTGTTTGACTCAAACTAAGTTTCCAGATGTCAAGGTCAAAGGTTGGAGATAAAAGTATCAGGTTTTGGCCTACTCTAACTCGACTCCAAACCCAAATGTGTGAGATCTTCCCTAGAGGGGGTTCCTTTTGTACTGGTTCATTTTTCTTCTTTAGCTTCTCCCAGTAAGAGGTCCCATTCCATGCTGCTGAATTATGATACTTCATCTCAATCGTTAAGACACTTAAAACTTGTATTTACTGTTTAACACTTGGCTGCAAGTCAAACCTTTTAAATATCTCTTTTTAAAACTTTTCCACTTTTGAAGGCTGTTAATTCTTTTCTTCCTGGGGCTTCAGTGACTGTGTGTGGGTCCTCTTGGCTAACATTACAAGACTCCTGCTCTAACTATGCCAACAGTCTGCAGTAAAACAAGAGGCCTTACAATTTACACAGATCCTCAGTAGATGTATAAAAGGCTACAGGATATTAGCTCTGCTCTCCCCTTGGCATGTTCACTGGCTTTTTGGTTTGTTTCTACCAGCAGCTGAAACTCCTTAACCACATGAGAGAAAAAATTAAAACTGGTGCACGAATGACAAGAAGAACCCAGAAAGTGCTTGAGTCAGATATTAATGTAAATATTAGGGTTTAAAACAATAAAATGTAGGAGTTGGGGTTCAGGTCTAACCCATTTCTGGTCACTGGTACTTCAGCTAAACCCTGATGGTTTGCATGTGTGAAGAAAGAACCAATCTGGTCAGAGAGGGACTGTGGAGACAATAGGCCTTGGAGGCATTCTTTCTGCAGTCCATGTCCATGGGGAAAATGGTACTGCTTACTTATGGATCCTGACTTCTCCTCTCATTCTCCTCCCCTGTGCTTTCTTAGGAGTCTACATTCCCATGTGGTACACAAATGTGCATGCTCCCCATGCCTTACCCAGAAGTGCTGTCCTGTCTCCACTCATGGAAGTATGCCAATTCATGAGCATTTGGCAAAGAAGGCAGAGCAGAATTTGAGAGGTGACCAGCACTGTGGCATTCAGCATATAATTTGAAGAGACTAGTTTCTTAAAAGTGCCTTCAGAGCTGTGTTTTTTCTCTGTTAAATCACTCCTGTACACTGAGCAGGAAACAAAAGTAGATCCTTTGCAGGTACTAGAGAAATAACTAATAAAACCTCTAAGGATAACTGAACTGATACTTGCAGATGCATACCTAAGGCAAGAAAGTAAAGCTGCATGATGTAACCTAAAGCCATTATTTACATTGGAAGAATATTGGCACTCCATGTGCCAATTTCTACCTTAGTGCAGGAAAGCACTTCAGGATATCACAAAAAGTGGAGACAGAAAACACCTTTTGGGTTGCCAAGTTTAGTCCTTTGTGAATATTGGGTTTTCCCCGTGTGTACTGTGTGATGCTTTGTACTGTCTGGTTTAAACAATTCAGACAATAGGAACTTGACTCCTTCCCTTGGATGGTAATGTTATGAGCAGTTTGAAAGGTGCTTACTTTTGCTTTTTCTATGACAGGGTGATTAGGAAGTCAGATGCCTGCTATGTTTGGAAGTCCCTAGAGGAAGGAGGCAGAAGGAGAGTCTGCAAGTTATGGTGGTGTGGAAAAAAGGCCTCTCTTTGTAAGCTGTCAAGGAGTTCCATGCATGAGGGCAATGGCACAGAAAGCCAAATGAACAGTGAAATCAGTGGAGAAAATGGTTACTGACAGAACAAAACATTGAGGGAAACTTCACAAATGGCAGATCCAGTCTGGGTTCAGGGCAGTAATCACTAACAAGTTGGTGTAGTTGTAGAAATAGGACTTCCTGTAGACAGGGGTCTGTCACAGCAGGACTATGATAAAGATGAGCTCAAAGAGACAAGAAAAGGCCAGACATATAGGAATGAGAAAAATTTCCATAGTAAAATCCTGGGGTCAGGATGTGCTGGAGTCTTGCTGGTAGTAAAGCAGCAGTAGTTATGGGCTGGGGCAGAGGAGAAAGTCTGGGCTGGATGAGAGAGAGGCAGTTAAGGAAGAAGAGTAGACAGTTTCACAAAGAGGCAGAGCAATATTTGATATACTGTACGTGCATTAAGATTGGCAAACAGGATTATTATAAGTAATTATTTTCATGTTGCTAAAGCAGGGAAAAGAGAGCTCTCATCTGTGTTATTCTACTGCAAGTGCACAAATCATTTCTGTGTGTTATATATCTCTTAGCATTATGGTACTGTTAATTTTCATGAAAGAGCACATGTTTTAGTAATTTTTGCAGATACTTCTTGACATTTTATTCAGGCACTTTTTGTTTCAGATGAAGTTTGCTGTTCATTTGGTTTTAGTTTGAAATGAACCCAAACTAAATGGTCACACTTCTTCACCTTTTGTGGTCTTTTGATTGAATTTTGTTTCTATTCATTTAGTCCCATTATTCTGACTTATTTTAGCCCCTAGCCATTCTGAAATTATAGGACTTCCTATCAGGTACTTATGTTTGTCAACTACTTATAGGCCAACACTTTTGGATAAAATTCTGCCTTGATCCTTACAAGCCCCTGAACTCAAATCCAGTGAAAGTTTTGTCAAGCAATTATGTGAGGTCCAACAGAAATCACCATGATTCCCTCCTTTTGCCCACCAGTAAACTCAGGCAGGAAAAATGAAGTAACCAGAGAGCTCAGGATAAATTCAGGAATTAATAGGCACAATCCTTCCTGGATTTTGACTGCAGAGCAGTTCAGGGCAGTGCTAAATGAAGTAACCAGAGAGCTCAGGATAAGTTCAGGAATTAATAGGCACAATCTTTCCTGGATCTTGACTGCAGAGCAGTTCAGGGCAGGGGTGCCACCAGTGCCTTTTAACAAGTCTAAACTGCTTTTTAAACAAGTTAAGCCATGTTTCATATTCTTCCACTTAATGAAGTCAAAACTCATATGTGCTTCTAATAGTATTATTAAAATTAACCTGGAACTTTTGAAAACTGTTAGCTCTTGATTCTTTCTGAGGCCCATGTGACTCAAAATATTTTCAAATGCAGTATTTGTTTTGTTATTAGATTTCATAAACTCTCTCCTTTTGCATATTTTTCTGTTCCAAGGTCTGCTTTCAGTCTGCTACTAAACACACTAGCCAAGGGGTGGTATCTTCTCATGCATCATTGTTAGGACAGTGATTTCAAAGAGCAGTCTCTGATGATTACCTGACAATGAATAGTGGATAGAAGATATAGGAAAATTCCTATTTAGAGTAAAAAGCTGAATTCCTTGGGAATGCAAAAGATAAGCCATATGACAAGTCAGAGAGAAGCTTAGTTAGAAGGATTTTGCAGGGCAGTTTGACAGGACCATGCCTGTGAGTAGCTGGGCCATGATCATGAGAGACAAGGATGAAAACCCAAGGTGTTACCTGCAGAATCACTGCTGGTGCTGCTCTGGGACAGAGCAAAGAGAGTAAAGGAGAAAGCAGAGTGATATGAAATGAGCACTGGTGAGGAAGTGCTTGGATCTGTGAACAAAGAAACCTCTTGCTGTTTGCTTCCTGCTCTGCTTGCTGTCTGATTGTCAGGCACTGGAGGTGATTTACCTAACAGTCTGAGCTTTGCATTTGGTATTTTGCAGAGTTACATTTAAAAAACTTGTCTTCAAGTGAAGTGTTCTGTTGGCTGTTTTTTTAGCTCAGTTTGCATATTGTATATTCTCTCTCCCTTTTTGCCTTCACTCCTTGTAATGGAAGTTGCATCTGTAAAACTTTAAAGGAACTAGGATAGGGGAACATCTTGACAACAAGGCAGACAAAATAACTCAGGAATTGGGAAATCAATGATTCATCTCATATATATATGATATATATACACATATATA